>NC_090416.1:17016837-17186837 GCF_036365525.1 Heterodontus francisci
CATCACCAGTCCTGGTCGGTCCCCGATCGCTGTGTTTTCTTCGGAATGAATCCAGAGCAATCTGGTTTCGAGAGCACTGAGAGTTACTGGAGCAAAGGCTGATGTTTAACCTCTGAATCCCCTCGAAGGCCCTCCAGCTTCCCATGAGGATGTCCCGCTTTGTGATTACTCGACTGAGCACTGCTTCCATTGCAGTCACAGCACCTGGACACCTCGAATAGGAATACTCCTCTCCAGCTTGGCTTCCGTCCCACATACCATTTTAATTTTGGTTCCCCTCCCTTTTCCAGACCTTGGGTTTTCAGATAAAATTCAGTCCCTGGTTCCCTCATTTCAGTTGGAAATCCTGGAAAGAATCCCTCAAAATCAATTTTTCTTTCTCCGATTTCCATTCAGCCTGCAGTGCCAGCACGATTCACTGTCTGTCTCTCGCTCTCTCTCATCCCTTAGTCAGAAGGTTGTGGGTTCCAGGCCCACTCCGGAGACTTGAGCACAAAATCCAGGCTGACACTCCCAGTGCAGTACTGAGTGAGCGCAGCAGTGCCGTCTTTTGGATGCAACATTAAACCTCAGCCCCCTCCGCCCCTCTCGGGTGGATCCCACGGCCGCTATTGGAAGGAGAGCCTGGTGGGGGGGGAGGGGCGGAGTTCTCGTCGATGTCCTGGGGGCCAATATTTATCCCTCAACCAACATCACTTATCATGTCGGTGGGATCTTGCTGTGCGCAAATTGACTGCCGCAATTCCTACATTACAACAGTGACCGCACTTCAAAAACAAGAGTACTTCATTGGCTGTAAAGTGCTTTGGGACATCCTGAGGTTATGAAAGGTGCTACAGAAATGCAAGTCTTTCCTCTTCCAGTTTATTAAGGAGCGGTCTGTTGTGCAGTGTATAAATTTCTGACCATTGTCTTTAAATGCAGCATCATTAATGCAGATTCTGCCGATATCTCTGAAATCCAATTCAAAGTAATTCTGAAATAACCTGTCACTAATTCTGCAGTAATCGGGTGTTTGAGGCACACTTTCCTCATTCTGAGGTGAACAGGCCTGGCACAGATTGTGATGGAGCTCAGGGTAACGATCAGGACCAGGAACTCTGGCTGACTTCTCCCCTCTTCTCCCTTCCCCAGGGGGTGACCCCTAGAACTGGCCTCAGCATCCCTGGGCTTTGCACGGGGGCATCGGGAAGGTGGGGGGGGGGGGGGGGGGGGTGTGGTTTGGTGGGCAGCGCCTGCACGTGTATAGGCTTGGAACCAGGGCGGGCTGTGAAGCCTGCCACAGTCGAATATCCCGCCGACGCTCACTGTCGAGGTGGAGCATGGCGGCAAACTGGAGAGGCAGAGGAACCTATTGCCCTCCGTGCCTTCAGGAGGAACCCACCAACCAGTCTAATCGACCGTCTCCCTGCCCACGCTAGATGCAGGCAATCAGCTCTTTAAATCAGTCGGTTTTTGCTGAATCTCGGGAGCCTCCCAGCTGGAAGGATATCCCCCGAGTCGTGGACAGAGTGGTGTCTATGGTAACATTTTGCATTGTAGGATATTTCCTGATTATATTTTGCTTTCCACCTTTGGCAATTGTTTTGGAATCTCAGGTCAGTTCCTCCTCTCCCAAGATTGTGAACTCCCTGTCCTTTCCTCTTTCACTCTCCCTCTCTCTCTCTCTTTTTCTGTCTCTCTTTCTCTCTGTCTATCTGTCGATCTCTCTACCCCTTTCAGTCTCTATATATTTATTTTCTGTCTCTTTATCTCAATGTCTGTGTCTCCATCTGCCAGTTTATTTGTCTGTCTGTTTCTCTATCTCTATCTCTTTTGCTTTGTTTGTCTCTCCCCTTTCCCTCTTTTACTTCTCTCTGTCTCTGTCTCTCTGCCCTTTTCTTTTTCTCTATGTCTGTCTCTATTTTGCTGTCTGTGTCCCTCTTCCTTCCTGACTCTCTTTCTCTTGTTTCCCTCTGCCCATTTATCTCTCTGTCCCAGCTTGTGTTTCTCTGCGCCTACCTTTCGATCTCTCCCTGTCCACAGATCACGATTAAATGCCATTCAAGTGTGGTCATGCCCTGTTAATGTGAGAAATAAACTTACACAGTTACTCCAAACATTAACTCAGGTCTGTGGTCCTGGGAGTGTTTGATGGGGACAGTGCAGAGGGAGCTTTACCCTGTATCTAACCCCGTTTTTTTTTTACATCGAGGGGGCCTTTATTCCTCAGGCCCCCTTTATGTACATATTTATAGTTTTAAAATAACTTTATTAAAACCAGATAAATAAACAAAAACTCAAATTAAAATGCCATTCTCGGCGTCAATGATGCACTCCAGTCCCTGCGGTGCCCACCAGTCGCGGAAGGCCTCAAGCGTACCGGCAGACACCGCATGCTCCTTCTCCAGGGACACCCGGGCGTGAACGTAACCGCGGAAGAGGGGCAGGCAATCGGGCAGGACGGACCTCCTGACGGCCCGCAACCTGGACCTGTGAATTGCCACCTTGGCCAGGCCCAGGAGCAGACCGACGAGGAGATCCCTCCGCACCGGGCGCCCAAAGATCAGGAGCGTGGGACTGAAGTGCAGCCAGAATTTGAGGAGCAGCCCCTTCAGATACTCAAATAGGGGCTGCAACCTCGCTACTCCGTATATATGTGGAACACGGACTCGTCCAGGCCGCAGAAAGTACAGGCGGCCTGGGAGTCCGTGAACCTACTTAAAAGCCTATTGCACGGGACTGCTCTGTGCAGCACCCTCCACCCCAGGTCCCCGATGTAAAGGGGGAAGACTCCCGCGTAGAGAGACCTCCATCGGGGTTTCCCCTCGCCGCCAGATGGCAACGCGGACCGCCAAGGCGTCTCTGGCCGGCTGACGAGGGTGAGGAAGTGGAGAGTGTGCAGGAGCAGCCCGTACAGGAAACCCCTCCACGCCGATTGGAATGGCACGGAGGGCATTTCCGAGAGGCGGCTTGGGTTGTGCGGGACCGGCTCCTGAGGAGGGTTTCGGGGCCTGGGTCCGATGAGCTGTTCCGGCCTAGCGGGAGTCAGCTCGGCCGGGATCGCTCCGCACTCCCGAGCCCCCTCGCCACCCGCAGTGAGGGGCGTCCCGGGGGTTTCAGCTACTCCTCCGCCCGCCGGACCGTCCCCGGAGTTGGCCGCCCGGACAGCTGAGGCGCTCTCCTCCGCCGGCGGGGGAGCGCCCTGACTGGAGGCGACCATGTTCCAGACTCGGAATAGATCCCGGTAAAAGACAGGCAACTCCCTCAGAGAGGCGCGGCTAGCGGACTCCACCGGGAGCTGCGTGTCGTCTTGAAGGCAGTGACACTGGCGGAAAAAATACGTCGCCAGCGCACACCATCTGGGAGGACGCTCGACGTACAGGTATCTCTGCAGGGTCCGAAGGCGGAGAGTCGCAGCCTGGGTGCGGACGCACACCAGCGACTGGCCGCCCTCCTCAATCGGGAGACTCAGGACCGCGGCAGAGACCCTCTGTTTCCTCTTGCCCCAGAAGAAATCGACGAGTTTCTTCTGGATCTTGTTGGCAAATGCAGGGGGCGGGGCCAAAGTGACCAACCGGTACCACAACATGGAGGCCACCAGTTGGTTTATGACCAACGCTCGGCCCCTGTAGGAAAGCACTCGGAGCAGTCCTGTCCAGCGCCCCAGCCGAGCGGTGACTTTCGCCTCCAACTCTTGCCAGATTGCCGGCCAGGCTTCCTCAGCGGGGCTAAGTTGGACTCCCAGATAGAGGAGGTGCGTGGTGCTCCACGCAAAAGGTGTCATCTCCTCCGGCAGAGAGTCCACCCGCCACTGACCCACCAGGAGTCCGGAACATTTCTCCCAATTGATCCTCGCGGAGGACGCGGCAGAAAAGGTCTGCTGGCAGTCGCGCATCCTCCGCAAGTCAACGGGATCTGTGACCGCGAAGAGCACGTCGTCGGCGTAAGCCAAGAGGACGACCCGCATGGCCGGCTCACGCAGAGCCAATCCCATAAACCTCCTGCGAAGCAGGCACAGGAAGGGCTCCACGCAGATGGTATACAATTGGCCGGACATGGGGCATCCCTGACGCACTCCTCTCCCAAAGCAAAGGGGCGCCGTCAAGGACCCGTTAACTTTGACTAGACACTCTGCGGCGGCATCCCGAAAAGGTATTCGTGATCCACCCCGTCGAACACCTTCTCCTGATCGAGGGAGAGAAAGGCGACCGACTGACCAGTCCTCTGGGAAAGATGGAACAGGTCCCGGACCAGGTGGGTGTTGTCCTGGATGGACCGGCCCGGGACCATGTAGGACTGGTGGGGTGGATCATGTGGGCCAGCACGGAGCCCAGGCGGGTAGACATAGCCCGGGCAAAGATCTTGTAATCCGTGCTGAGGAGGGAGACAGGATGCCAGTTTTTAAGCAGGCGGAGATCGGCCCTCTTCGGCAGCAGGACGATGACCGCCCTGCGCCACGAGAGGGGCATCTCCCCGGTCGCCAGGCTTTCCCCCAGGACCCGCGCGTAATCGTCCCCCAGGACGTCCCAGAATGCCCTGAGGAACTCCATGGTCAACCCATCCAGCCCTGGGGATTTGCCCCTTGAGAGCTGGTGGAGGGCGCCAGTCAGCTCCGCCAACATGAGCGGAACCTCCAATCCTTCGGCGCCCTCCGGGCTGACCTGCACCAGGTCCTCCCACAAAACTCTGCGCGCATCCTCGCTGGACGGATCTGGAGAGAACAACGCACTGTAATAAGTACGGACCAGGAGGCCCATTCCCTCCGGATCCGTGATGGAGGATCCGTCGTCGGCCAGCAGCTCGACGAGCTGCTTACGGACCCCCCGCCATTTTTCCAGCGAGTAAAAGAAGGGTGAGGCACGGTCCAAATCTTCCAGGATCTGGATCCGCGACCTCACGTACGTGCCTCGGGACCCTATGAGCTGCAGGTTCCTCAGCGCGCCCTTCTTCTCTTTGTATGCCTGCCACAGGGCCGGGTCCACGACGGCATGACCGAGGCGGGACTCCAAGTCGAGCACCTCCCTCTCAAGGCGCCCGATCTCGGCTTCCCGCCTCTTGGTCGACCCCTTCGCGTACTCCTGACAGAAGATGCGGATGTGAGTCTTGCCCACATCCCACCATAGCCTCAAGGAGGGGAAACCCCCCTGCTTCCTTCTCCAGTCGGCCCAGAATCGACAGAACGAGTCCCGAAATCGCTCGTCCTCCAGCAGCCGGTTGTTAAAGTGCCAGTACGTGGACCCCGCCCACACCAGGCGGTGGTCCGAGCACGGCACCAGCCGCATGGAGGCCACCGAGACGCGGGAGATGTACGCCTGCGAAAAGTAGAGGCGGTCGATTCGCAACCCTCCTCCTCCAGACCTCCACGTGAAGGCGCTGGAGTCGGGATGGAGATTCCGCCAGACATCCACCAAGTTAAGGGAGCTGATCAGTCCCCTCAACTTCTCCACCGACGCTTGGCCGTGCTGGGGACCGGAGCGATCCCCCACCTTGAGGGTACAGTTAAAATCCCCCCCGAGGATGATGCACTCGCCGCTATCGATGGAGCTCAAGAGAGCGGACACTTCTTCAAAGAAGCGCGCTTGCAACGCGCCGGGCCTGGGCGCGTACACGTTCACAAAGTGGAGCGGCACGCTACCCAGGCGAACGGCGAGGTGGAGCAAGCGGCCCGGTACTAGCTCCTTGACCCCCTCCGGCTGAAAAGTCGGGGCCAACAAGATAGCCACCCCACTAGAAATAGGGGTGAGGTGACTCATGTAGACCCCACCCTGCCACTCCAGGAGCCAGGTGGCTTCGTCTCCCGGAACGGTGTGGGTTTCCTGCAGAAAGCTCACCGCGTATCTCCCTTCCCTAAGGACTGAGAGATTGTGAAATCTGCGGTGAGCCCCTCTGCTGCCGTTGATGTTGAGGCTGGCTATGGTTATCTTCATGTCAAAGGTACTTAAAACCCGTCACCAACAGCTCACTGTGAGGAGGGAGTGGAAGTGCACCTGGCCTTCCACTCTCCCAGCAACCCATTGAGGAACACATTAAAACGGCGCCCCTCAACCAGTTTCACGCCCGTGCGCTTGCCCACTTTCTTCAGGGCGGCACGGACGGACTGGATGATCAGCGCCAGATTCGACCAGCGGCCGAGGGCCAGCTGAACTTTATTGCGGCAACCCCTGCAAGCCGCGAGGAAATCCCGGAGTTCCGCCGTGGGGATGAGAGGAGATTCGGTGGGAGGCACGAGGGACTCCACCACCTCACTGGCGATGGAATCAAGGTCATCCTCCGTGCCCCACACCGAATCCCCATCCTCCTCCGGGTCGTCACCGCCAGTGGCCGACACATCCACCACACACTGTGGGGCGGACGTCCCGGCCGCACCAGCTGGTCCCGCCTCCGTCACGATCCCACCCCCAGGATCGATGGCGGAGGAGTCCTCTCTGGGTTCTATTGTGAAACTGGAGCCTGTAGGCACCAGCAATCCAGGAGCCCCCCTCCACCCCCAGGCCAATGAGTGGTCCAGGGGAGACAGAAGTTCCCAACTCCGGAAATCCAGCCGGAGCCGAGACCGGAGGCGGAGAGAGGAGGCCATCTCCCGCTCCGCCAGCACCCACAGGCCCAGCTGATGGGGCAGCATTCTCGGTTATAACCGGGTCGGGTGTCTCCTGGTTGGTGGTGGACTCCGGCTGGGAGGGCCAACCCTTTGGGGCAGTGGCAGAATGGGCGGCGTCCCCAGGCTCCCCAACAACAAGCAGGGCTCCACTGGCTTCCCCTGGAGGGGCCACATGTACAGGTGTCTCCCCCTCCACTCCATCCTGAGGAATAGGGAGCTCCTGCCCGGACTTTGTAGCCGTGGTGGTGGCGGTAGGGCAAACCTGGGGATCCGAAACAGGAGACAGCTCCCCTCCAACAGATGGACCCTGCGTCTCAGGGCCCCTTGTCACCTCTGTGGAGGGGTGCCTTCTCTTCTTTTTCCCAGTTGAGTGCGGAGGCTCAGAGACCTCCATGTCATCAGAGGCCTCCACCTCCACACTCTCTTTTTTTTTTTTATTCACCCTGGGCCTGAGCCCAGCCCTGGGGCAAGTTGACTCCCCGAGATCGGGCTTTGTGCTGAACTCAGACTCGGGTAGTGTCACGGTGTCCAGGGGATGCGCCTCTCTATGTTTATTTCTCCTCCGCGCCTTCCTTCCACTTGGACGGTCACCCACCTCCCTGCCGGAGGCTGTGAAAACCACAGCCTCCGGTACCGACTGAATGGTATCTGGTGGAGGTGTAGGGGGGGTGGGAGGAGGTGCAGTGGCACCACCCTGGGCCGCCGAGTTGGAGTTGGCAGCCGGGAGGTTGGGGCAGTTCTTATTAACATGCCCCACCCCCTTACAGACATGGCACCGCACCCCATCCAAGGTCCAGAAGACGTGGGAGGCCGTCCCCTGGAACTCTACATTTAAGTTGCCCTCTGTCACCTCCTCCCGCACCAGCTGCATGAATAACTGGCGGCGGAAGGAGTTGGAGGCTGTTCTCCCGAAGACCGAGCGGGACCGGGGTGAGCCCCGTCTTTACCTCCCCCAGATGGTGCAGGTGGGGAAGGAGGAGCTCACCAGGAATGAAGGGTGGGACATTGGATAGAATGAGCCTTTGCGCAGTGGCCTCCAGGGGGTCCACTGGCAGAAAGGTCCCGCCCACGGTGAGCCCCTTGCTCAGAGCCAGGGACACCGCTCGCTCGGTCCTCAGGAATAACAGTGCCATCCGGTACATTTTAGAGGCTGCAACAATGGTCGAAGGGCCGACAACCTCGGCCATTGCTTTCACACATGCCTCTATAGTCATGTTCGGGTGGATGTAGCTCTTGACCCCATGTTTCGATGTTAATAAAGCAAACGGTGATGGGGCAACAGGTGCAGCTACAGCAGCATATGTACGGGAAGGCCCCGCCACCGGCGAAGGAGGGCTTGCCATGGGTCTAAAGAGCCATGTCCACCCCCAAGAAACAAAGCAAATTTACACAATTGAAACAAAAAACAAACCAACTTTAAACAAAGTGGAGTGGGAGTAAAAGAGGATAGGGGTTGGAAGGTAAAGGAAAAGGGGAGGATAGGTGACTGAGGCAACTGAGTGGAGGAAGGGAGAGAAAGGCTGAAAGGGATGTCAGTTGGAGCACCTTTGTAACAATTAGTCCAAAACTGTTTGTTGTCTTCCAGTTGGGGGAGGCTTCTTCGCCCGGGACGGCTGGAGCCGCCCGGTACTCCCCTCTCCTGCTTTTAACAAAAAAAAGTCTTCTCCCGGGCAACTCCAGCTGTCCCGAGCAGGCAGTTGGGGTGGGGAGGGAGCTCCCTGTGTGCAAGCACCAATACAAATACAGGGGCCCCTACTGGATGTGGCAGCCCCACCCCTGAGTCTTCCGGCCTCTTCTCCCTCCCCCAAACAGTCCAAACTTAAGAGTTCTTCAGGTGCCCTGACACCCACCTCTCCCAAACAATTGCAGCCTTCCTTGATGGTTTCTCTCTACTCTGCATTCACCTCTCTCCACTTTCTCCAATTACTTCAGTCTCCATTCTGCAGTTGGTGCAGCTGCTCCCCCTGATTGCTGGCAGGAAGTGCTCCAAATTGACCAGCCAATCCCTGTGCTGTACCTGTCCTGGGAGTGTTTGATGGGGGACAGTGCACAGGGAGCTTTACTCTGTATCTAACCCCGTGCTGTACCTGCCCTCCGAACCTTTGATGCCATCACTGGATCTGAACAGTTCTCCAGTACAGACATTTTGCAGCTCAGTGAATAGGAAATTAAGAGAAAAAATTAAAATCTGAGCATTATAGGAAAACACAAGAAAAACATATTTTGAAATGTCACATTTTAATTCTTTTTATGTCGGTGAGTCACAGCGAGTTAGCTCAATGGGCCCCACTTCATGTCTAATGCAGGCTAACACTTCTAGCACAGTACTGAGGGAGTGCCGCACTGTCGGAGGGACAGTACTGAGGGAGTGCCGCACTGTCGGAGGGTCAGTACTGAGGGAGTGCCGCACTGTTGGAGGGTCAGTACTGAGGGAGTGCCGCACTGTCGGAGGGTCAGTACTGAGGGAGCGCCGTACTGTCGGATGGTCAGTACTGGGGGAGTGCTGCACTGTCGGAGGGTCAGTACTGGGGGAGTGCTGCACTGTCAGAGGGTCAGTACTGAGGGAGTGCCGCATTGTTGGAGGGTCAGTGCTGAGGGAGCGCCGCACTGTTGGAGGGTCAGTGCTGAGGGAGTGCCGCACTGTCGGAGGGTCAGTGCTGAGGGAGTGCCGCACTGTCGGAGGGTCGGTGCTGAGGGAGTGCCGCACTGTCGGAGGGTCGGTGCTGAGGGAGGGCTGTACTGGAGCATGAGATGCTTAGATGGGCCTCTATCTGTTCTCTGAGGTTAATGTAAAAGATCCCACTGCAACTATTGGAAGAAGATTTGTGTGTGGGGGGGGTGCAGTTCTCCCCGGTGTCTTGGGACCAATATTTATCGCTTAACCAACTTCATCAAAAACAGATCAACTAATCATTCTACAGTTTGGATCTTATTTTTGCACAAAATAGTTACCACATTTAATTGCATAACAACCGTGACAGAGTTTCCAAAAAAAAAAATTCATGCCCGTGATGCGGGTGGTGCTGGCAAGGTGGGCATTTATTGCTCATCCTGGAGCTTGCAGTCCTTTTTGGAGCAGCTTTGATACGGAACAGAGGGGCAGTTAAGCGTCGACCACGTTCATGGCTGGGGGGAAGGCAGGTGCTGGAGTCCCATATAGGCCAAGACCGGGTAAACGATTGGCGTTTTTGTGATAATCCCACAGCTTCCACACACTTTCAGCAACACCAGCGTTTTCCAGATTTAAAAAAAGCTTGAATTCAAGTCATGGTGGGATTTGAACTCGCATTCTCTAGATATTAGTCCAGGGCCCTCTGAGTTACTAGTCCACTAGTATCCCAAAATAATAATTTGTCATAAAGTGCCGTTAGACATTGCCAAAGATGAGATTATGGAACTGAATGAAGACAAACCCCTTGATCAATCATTGGTGCTCAAAGTTAAAAATAATTTCAATTCACAGTGGTGTGGGAGGAGTATCTTTCAATAATTTAGAACCAATCCCTACCCCTCACCAACCTGCCCCCACGCCCGTCACTGTGCTTCCAGGAACACGTGTTGGCCGGTGCTTGGGTAAAGTCAGCAGTGAGGCCCTCTACAGTTGAATAACCTGTCAGCACTCACAGTCCACACTCTCCCATGAGGAGCAACCCAATACTCGGTGTGATCTGGACCACTCCGGATTCAGTATCAGACGTGCTGTGGATCTGGATTCACCCCAGGTTCAGTATTAGATATGCTGTGGATCTGGATTCACTCCAGGTTCAGTATCAGACACGCTGTGGATCTGGATTCACTCCGGGTTCAGTATCAGACACGCTGTGGATCTGGATTCACTCCAGGTTCAATATCAGACGCCCTGTGGATCTGGATTGACTCTGTGTTCACTATCGCACAGTGGATCTGGATTCACTCCGGGTTCAGTATCAGACACGCTGTGGATCTGGATTCACTCCGGGTTCAGTATCAAACGCATTGTGGATCTGGATTCACTCCGGGTTCAGTATCAGACGCCCTGTGGATCTGGATTCACTCCAGGTTCAGTATCAGCCCTGTGGATCTGGATTGACTCTGTGTTCAGTATCGCACAGTGGATCTGGATTGACTCTGCGTTCAGTATCGCACTGTGGATCTGGATTGACTCTGTGTTCAGTATCGCACAGTGGATCTGGATTGACTGTGTTCAGTATCGCACTGTGGATCTGGATTGACTCTGTGTTCAGTATCGCACAGTGGATCTGGATTGACTGTGTTCAGTATCGCACAGTGGATCTGGATTGACTGTGTTCAGTATCGCACTGTGGATCTGGATTGACTCTGCGTTCAGTATCGCACAGTGGATCTGGATTGACTCTGTGTTCAGTATCGCACAGTGGATCTGGATTGACTCTGTGTTCAGTATCGCACAGTGGATCTGGATTGACTCTGTGTTCAGTATCGCACAGTGGATCTGGATTGACTGTGTTCAGTATCGCACTGTGGATCTGGATTGACTCTGTGTTCAGTATCGCACAGTGGATCTGGATTGACTGTGTTCAGTATCGCACTGTGGATCTGGATTGACTCTGCGTTCAGTATCGCACAGTGGATCTGGATTGACTCTGCGTTCAGTATCGCAGTGTGGATCTGGATTGACTCTGCGTTCAGTATCGCACTGTGGATCTGGATTGACTCTGCGTTCAGTATCGCACTGTGGATCTGGATTGACTCTGCGTTCAGTATCGCACTGTGGATCTGGATTGACTCTGCGTTCAGTATCGCACTGTGGATCTGGATTGACTCTGCGTTCAGTATCGCACTGTGGATCTGGATTGACTGTGTTCAGTATCGCACAGTGGATCTGGATTGACTCTGCGTTCAGTATCGCACTGTGGATCTGGATTGACTGTGTTCAGTATCGCACTGTGGATCTGGATTGACTCTGTGTTCAGTATCGCACTGTGGATCTGGATTGACTCTGTGTTCAGTATCGCACAGTGGATCTGGATTGACTGTTCAGTATCGCACTGTGGATCTGGATTGACTCTGTGTTCAGTATCGCACTGTGGATCTGGATTGACTGTGTTCAGTATCGCACTGTGGATCTGGATTGACTCTGTGTTCAGTATCGCACAGTGGATCTGGATTGACTCTGCGTTCAGTATCGCACTGTGGATCTGGATTGACTCTGTGTTCAGTATCGCACTGTGGATCTGGATTGACTGTTCAGTATCGCACTGTGGATCTGGATTGACTCTGTGTTCAGTATCGCACTGTGGATCTGGATTGACTGTGTTCAGTATCGCACTGTGGATCTGGATTGACTCTGTGTTCAGTATCGCACTGTGGATCTGGATTGACTGTGTTCAGTATCGCACTGTGGATCTGGATTGACTCTGTGTTCAGTATCGCACTGTGGATCTGGATTGACTGCGTTCAGTATCGCACTGTGGATCTGGATTGACTCTGTGTTCAGTATCGCACTGTGGATCTGGATTGACTCTGTGTTCAGTATCGCACTGTGGATCTGGATTGACTCTGTGTTCAGTATCGCACTGTGGATCTGGATTGACTCTGTGTTCAGTATCGCACTGTGGATCTGGATTGACTGTGTTCAGTATCGCACTGTGGATCTGGATTGACTCTGTGTTCAGTATCGCACTGTGGATCTGGATTGACTGCGTTCAGTATCGCACTGTGGATCTGGATTGACTCTGTGTTCAGTATCGCACTGTGGATCTGGATTGACTGTGTTCAGTATCGCACTGTGGATCTGGATTGACTCTGTGTTCAGTATCGCACTGTGGATCTGGATTGACTGCGTTCAGTATCGCACTGTGGATCTGGATTGACTCTGTGTTCAGTATCGCACTGTGGATCTGGATTGACTCTGTGTTCAGTATCGCACTGTGGATCTGGATTGACTCTGTGTTCAGTATCGCACAGTGGATCTGGATTGACTGCGTTCAGTATCGCACTGTGGATCTGGATTGACTCTGTGTTCAGTATCGCACTGTGGATCTGGATTGACTCTGTGTTCAGTATCGCACTGTGGATCTGGATTGACTGCGTTCAGTATCGCACTGTGGATCTGGATTGACTCTGTGTTCAGTATCGCACTGTGGATCTGGATTGACTCTGTGTTCAGTATCGCACTGTGGATCTGGATTGACTCTGTGTTCAGTATCGCACAGTGGATCTGGATTGACTCTGTGTTCAGTATCGCACAGTGGATCTGGATTGACTCTGTGTTCAGTATCGCACTGTGGATCTGGATTGACTCTGTGTTCAGTATCGCACAGTGGATCTGGATTGACTCTGTGTTCAGTATCGCACAGTGGATCTGGATTGACTCTGTGTTCAGTATCGCACAGTGGATCTGGATTGACTCTGTGTTCAGTATCGCACTGTGGATCTGGATTGACTCTGTGTTCAGTATCGCACTGTGGATCTGGATTGACTCTGTGTTCAGTATCGCACAGTGGATCTGGATTGACTGTGTTCAGTATCGCACTGTGGATCTGGATTGACTCTGCGTTCAGTATCGCACTGTGGATCTGGATTGACTCTGTGTTCAGTATCGCACTGTGGATCTGGATTGACTCTGTGTTCAGTATCGCACAGTGGATCTGGATTGACTGCGTTCAGTATCGCACTGTGGATCTGGATTGACTCTGTGTTCAGTATCGCACAGTGGATCTGGATTGACTCTGCGTTCAGTATCGCACTGTGGATCTGGATTGACTCTGTGTTCAGTATCGCACTGTGGATCTGGATTGACTGTGTTCAGTATCGCACAGTGGATCTGGATTGACTCTGTGTTCAGTATCGCACAGTGGATCTGGATTGACTGTGTTCAGTATCGCACTGTGGATCTGGATTGACTCTGTGTTCAGTATCGCACTGTGGATCTGGATTGACTCTGTGTTCAGTATCGCACTGTGGATCTGGATTGACTGTGTTCAGTATCGCACAGTGGATCTGGATTGACTCTGTGTTCAGTATCGCACTGTGGATCTGGATTGACTCTGTGTTCAGTATCGCACTGTGGATCTGGATTGACTCTGTGTTCAGTATCGCACTGTGGATCTGGATTGACTCTGTGTTCAGTATCGCACTGTGGATCTGGATTGACTCTGTGTTCAGTATCGCACTGTGGATCTGGATTGACTCTGTGTTCAGTATCGCACTGTGGATCTGGATTGACTCTGTGTTCAGTATCGCACTGTGGATCTGGATTGACTGTGTTCAGTATCGCACTGTGGATCTGGATTGACTCTGTGTTCAGTATCGCACTGTGGATCTGGATTGACTCTGTGTTCAGTATCGCACTGTGGATCTGGATTGACTGTGTTCAGTATCGCACAGTGGATCTGGATTGACTCTGTGTTCAGTATCGCACAGTGGATCTGGATTGACTGTGTTCAGTATCGCACAGTGGATCTGGATTGACTGCGTTCAGTATCGCACTGTGGATCTGGATTGACTCTGTGTTCAGTATCGCACAGTGGATCTGGATTGACTGTGTTCAGTATCGCACAGTGGATCTGGATTGACTCTGTGTTCAGTATCGCACAGTGGATCTGGATTGACTGTGTTCAGTATCGCACTGTGGATCTGGATTGACTCTGTGTTCAGTATCGCACTGTGGATCTGGATTGACTGTGTTCAGTATCGCACTGTGGATCTGGATTGACTGTGTTCAGTATCGCACTGTGGATCTGGATTGACTCTGTGTTCAGTATCGCACAGTGGATCTGGATTGACTCTGTGTTCAGTATCGCACTGTGGATCTGGATTGACTGTGTTCAGTATCGCACTGTGGATCTGGATTGACTCTGTGTTCAGTATCGCACAGTGGATCTGGATTGACTCTGTGTTCAGTATCGCACTGTGGATCTGGATTGACTGTGTTCAGTATCGCACTGTGGATCTGGATTGACTGTGTTCAGTATCGCACTGTGGATCTGGATTGACTCTGTGTTCAGTATCGCACTGTGGATCTGGATTGACTCTGTGTTCAGTATCGCACAGTGGATCTGGATTGACTCTGTGTTCAGTATCGCACTGTGGATCTGGATTGACTGCGTTCAGTATCGCACTGTGGATCTGGATTGACTGTGTTCAGTATCGCACTGTGTATCTGGATTGACTGCGTTCAGTATCGCACTGTGGATCTGGATTGACTGTGTTCAGTATCGCACTGTGGATCTGGATTGACTCTGTGTTCAGTATCGCACTGTGGATCTGGATTGACTGTGTTCAGTATCGCACTGTGGATCTGGATTGACTGTGTTCAGTATCGCACAGTGGATCTGGATTGACTCTGTGTTCAGTATCGCACAGTGGATCTGGATTGACTCTGCGTTCAGTATCGCACAGTGGATCTGGATTGACTCTGTGTTCAGTATCGCACTGTGGATCTGGATTGACTGTGTTCAGTATCGCACTGTGGATCTGGATTGACTCTGTGTTCAGTATCGCACTGTGGATCTGGATTGACTCCAGACTCTCTCTGATGTGTGACTCCTCTTTGATTTATTTACAGATGAACCGCCCCATCCAGGTGAAACCAGCAGACAGTGAGGGTCGAGGAGGTAACAGCTTTCTTACCTTTTCATTCTCTCTTCCTAATTTATCTCGGTGATTTAGTCACACACTGGCTGGACCCTCTCCAGACCGGGAATCGGGTGGGGGCATTGGCGGGTTTGGGGAGGTGGAATGGTGTCATTCACTCAACTTTCACACTGCCCAAGGTGACAGCAGGCCCCATGACTCCAGGATGTTCTGGCTGTTTCAGAGCAGCAGCTTCCCACACACCTGCAAATGCTCTCAGCTAACAGGTTGACAGACACTCCTCCACCAGCTAGGAGGCAGCACCCAATCCCAGTGTTTGATGGGGGACAGTGTAGAGGGAGCTTTACTCTGTATCTAACCCCCGTACTGTACCTGTCCTGGGAGTGTTTGATGGGGACAGTGTAGAGGGAGCTTTACTCTGTATCTAACCCCCGTACTGTACCTGTCCTGGGAGTGTTTGATGGGGACAGTGTAGAGGGAGCTTTACTCTGTATCTAACCCCCGTACTGTACCTGTCCTGGGAGTGTTTGATGGGGGACAGTGTAGAGGGAGCTTTACTCTGTATCTAACCCCCGTACTGTACCTGTCCTGGGAGTGTTTGATGGGGGACAGTGTAGAGGGAGCTTTACTCTGTATCTAACTCCCGTACTGTACCTGTCCTGGGAGTGTTTGATGGGGGACAGTGTAGAGGGAGCTTTACTCTGTATCTAACTCCTGTACTGTACCTGTCCTGGGAGTGTTTGATGGGGGACAGTGTAGAGGGAGCTTTACTCTGTATCTAACCCCCGTACTGTACCTGTCCTGGGAGTGTTTGATGGGGGACAGTGTAGAGGGAGCTTTACTCTGTATCTAACTCCCGTACTGTACCTGTCCTGGGAGTGTTTGATGGGGGACAGTGTAGAGGGAGCTTTACTCTGTATCTAACCCCCGTACTGTACCTGTCCTGGGAGTGTTTGATGGGGACAGTGTAGAGGGAGCTTTACTCTGTATCTAACCCCATGCTGTACAGTGAAACTCCCTCTATTTTATGAGGTTCCCTTTTCAATTTGCTTCAGTTGTGATTTAAGTGTCTGGTTGTGAGGGGATGGGAGTGAGGATTTCCTAGGGAATGCTCCCATGTGCTGCGGTGCCTCCCCATCTTATCTCCAGACACTCGTCCTGGTTTCCACCGTCCGATCCGTGTTTTCCAGAGGACCGGAAGCTCTTTGTGGGAATGCTGGGGAAGCAACAGATGGACGAAGATGTCCGAAAAATGTTTGAGGCTTTCGGGACAATCGAGGAGTGCACAATCTTACGGGGACCTGATGGCACCAGTAAAGGTAACGGGACTGCACAAGGACCTGCTCACAGAACGTTCTAGAATCATCATAGAACCTAACCTAGACGTTTACAGCACGGTAACAGGCCATTCGGCTCATCCGCACTGTGCCGGTGTTTTTGCTCCACACAAGCCTCCTCCTACCCTCCTCTTCATCTCACCCTATCACCATATCCTTCTATCCCTTTCTCCCTCATGTGTTTATCCAGCTTCCCCTTAAATGTATCTCTGCTATTCCCCCTCAACCACTCCCTGTGGTAGCGAGTTCCACATTCTCACCACTCTCTGGGTGAAGAGGTTTCTCCTGAATTCCCCATTGGATTTATTAGTGACTGTCTTATATTGATGGTCCCCTAGTTCTGGTCTTACAGCACAGAATGAGGCCATTCGGCCCATCGCGCCTGTGCCAGCTCTTTGATCAAGCTATCCAATTAGTCCCACTCCCCACTGCAAATTTTACCCCTGAAATATTTATCCAGTTCCCTTTTGAAAGTGACTCTTGAATCTGCTTCCACGCTTTAGATCGCAGATTATCATAAAACATTGTGTAAAGAATGTTTTCCTCATCTCCCCCTCTGATTCTTTAGCCAATTATCTTAAGTCTGTGTCCCTCTGGTTACCGACCCTCCTGCCAGTGGAAACAGTTTCTCCTTGTCTACTCCATCAAAACCCTTCCTGATTTCAACGCCCCGATTAAATCTCCCCCTTAACCTTCTCTGCTCTAAGGAGAACAATCCCAGCTTCTGCCGTTATTCCAGATAACTGTAATTTCTTGACCTTGGAACCATTGAAATAAATCTCTACTCCAACCCCACCAAAGCCTTCACTTCCTTTTTCAAATGTGCTGCCCAGAATTGGACACACTACTCCAGCTAGTGTTTTATATAGGTTCACCATAACCACCTGGATTTTGCCCCTATTTATAAAGGCCAGGATTGCATGGGCTTTATTAAACTGTCCTGCCAACTTCAAAGATTTGTACACAAACACCTCCGGGTCTCTCTTCTTGCACCCTCTTTAAAATTGTACCATTCAGCTTGTATTGCCTCTCCTCGTTCTTCTGACCAAAATGTATTACCTCGCACTTTGCTGCATTGAATCTCGTGTGCCATGTGTCTGCCCATTCCGCCAGCCTGTCTATGACCTCCTGAAGTCTATTACTCTCTTCCTCACAGTTTCATGCCACCTGCAGATTTCAAAATTGTGCCCTGTACCCCCAAGTCCAAGTCATCAATGCAGAACAGAAACAGCAGTGGTCCTAGTACTGAACCATGGGGAACACCAATGTACACCTCCCTCAAGTCTGAGAGAAACAGCCATCTGCCACAAAACTGTTTTCCATCCCTCGGCTAGTTTTGTATCTGCTTCTTATGTTTGTATCTGTGCTGCTCCTGCCCCTTTTATCCCATGTGCTTCAGTTTTGCTAACAAGCCTAATATGTGGTACTTTAACAAACCCTGGGAGTGTTTGATGGGGACAGTGTAGAGGGAGCTTTACTCTGTATCCAACCCCGTGCTGTACCTGTCCTGGGAGTGTTTGATGGAGACAGAGTCGAGGGAGCTTTACTCTGTATCCAACCCCGTGTTGTACCTGTCCTGGGAGTGTTTGATGGAGACAGAGTCGAGGGAGCTTTACTCTGTATCTAACCCCGTGCTGTACCTGTCCTAGGAGTGTTTGATGAGGACAGTGTAGAGGGAGCTTTACTCTGTATCCAACCCCGTGTTGTACCTGTCCTGGGAGTGTTTGATGGAGACAGAGTCGAGGGAGCTTTACTCTGTATCCAACCCCGTGCTGTACCTGTCCTAGGAGTGTTTGATGAGGACAGTGTAGAGGGAGCTTTACTCTGTATCTAACCCTGTTTTTTTTTTCCTGTCCTGGGGAGTGTTTGATGGGGACAGTGTCAAGGGAGGTTAACTCTGTATCTAACCCTGTGCTGTGCCTGTCCTGAGAGGGTTTGATGCTGTCACTGAATGTCTGTAATGGAAAATGTTCCAGTCTAAAGCGTTGATGTGTCTCATCTTGATAAATGAACTGAAATGTTTTCCAAAATAGACAGCAACCTTTCCCTTGGAGCCCTGCGCTAATGTCTCTCTGTTATACAGGTTGTGCTTTTGTGAAATTCCAGACACATGCAGAAGCACAGGCTGCAATTGGTGCGCTGCACGGGAGCCGCATGTTGCAGGTAGGACCCTCGCTGCCTCGCATGTTCAACAAGACCCTAATCAAGTGGTTATAATTAGAGCATTGGAGTAACATAAAGAGTTGCATTTATATAGTGCCTTTCCCGGCTTCAGGGCATTCCAAAGCCCATTCCCACCAGTGGAGTACAACTGTAGTAGGAAACACAGCTGCCAGTTTATGCACAGCAAGCTCCCACAAACAGCAATGTGATAACCAGATATCTTTTAATGATGATAGACAGCACCTCCGACAGTGCAGCACTCCCTCGGTAGTGGCACTGGAAGCGTCGGCCTGGATTTTGTGCTCAAGACTCTGGAGTCGGGCTCGAACCCATAACCTCCACACCCTATGACTCCAGGCTGAGCCAAGCGGGCACATGAATGAGGAAACAAACGTCCTAAGGGAACAGTAATGTGTTCTGCGGGGATTCTTTCTCTTTTTGCAATTGAACTGTCTCCTCGATTTCTCTTTCTCCAAGGCCTCTGGACCTCAATCTATCAGCCCAGAGGTCAGGACAGTCCAGACTGTGAACTATGTGACCAATGGAGCCAGCACTGCTCGGTGCACAGCTGACAGCAGTGCCTACGGGGTGAGGCGATCGATTGATAACCTAGTCTCGCTGACCCTGCAGTGTCTGGATTTGCATGAGAATGGGAGACTGAAATTAAGCAAAGACTTTTCAGTCAGCTGATAACTGAATAATGTTTTATAACTGGACCACGAACTCTGTACAATGGGAGTGAACGGGAAGGGGTTTTATCCATTGGGATTGTGTACAATGAGAGTGAATGGGAAGGGGTTTGTTTCATTGGGATTGTATACAGTGGGAGTGAATGGGAAGGGGTTTGTTTCATTGGGATTGTATACAATGGGAATGAATGGGAAGGGGTTTGTTTCATTGGGATTGTGTACAGTGGGAGTGAATGGGAAGGGGTTTGATCCATTGGGATTGTGTACAATGGGAGTGAATGGGAAGGGGTTTGATCCATTGGGATTGTGTACAATGGGAGTGAATGGGAAGGGGTTTGATCCATTGGGATTGTGTACAATGGGAGTGAATGGGAAGGGGTTTGATCCATTGGGATTGTGTACAATGGGAGTGAATGGGAAGGGGTTTGATCCATTGGGATTGTGTACAATGGGAGTGAATGGGAAGGGGTTTGATCCATTGGGATTGTGTACAATGGGAGTGAATGGGAAGGGGTTTGATCCATTGGGATTGTGTACAATGGGAGTGAATGGGAAGGGGTTTGATCCATTGGGATTGTGTACAATGGGAGTGAATGGGAAGGGGTTTGATCCATTGGGATTGTGTACAATGGGAGTGAATGGGAAGGGGTTTGATCCATTGGGATTGTGTACAATGGGAGTGAATGGGAAGGGGTTTGTTTCATTGGGATTGTGTACAATGGGAATGAATGGGAAGGGGTTTGATCCATTGGGATTGTGTACAATGGGAGTGAATGGGAAGGGGTTTGATCCATTGGGATTGTGTACAATGGGAGTGAATGGGAAGGGGTTTGATCCATTGGGATTGTGTACAATGGGAGTGAATGGGAAGGGGTTTGATTCATTGGGATTGTATACAGTGGGAGTGAATGGGAAGGGGTTTGATCCATTGGGATTGTGTACAATGGGAGTGAATGGGAAGGGGTTTGATCCATTGGGATTGTATACAGTGGGAGTGAATGTGAAGGGGTTTGTTTCATTGGGATTGTATACAGTGGGAGTGAATGGGAAGGGGTTTGATCCATTGGGATTGTGTACAGTGGGAGTGAACGGGAAAGGGTTTTATCCATTGGGATTGTATACAGTGGGAGTGAATGGGAAGGGGTTTGATCCATTGGGATTTTGTTGTGTGTGATTGTTTGGAGTGACTACTGTAGACCAGATGGGTCTCAGCTGAAACAAACTGGGCCACATTCTTGTGCTAACATTTTTCACTTCTCTGATTCCTGGACAGGGGGCATCATCGAGTCTGGTGGTGAAGTTTGCAGACACGGACAAAGAGCGCACTCTGCGCCGGATGCAGCAGGTGGCTGGACAGCTCGGGATGTTCAGTCCAATGGCCATACAGTTTGGAGCATACAGTGCATATACGCAGGCGGTAGGTGACCAGTGACTCCCCATCACAGTGAGCAGGCCCCGACACAAACAGGACAACTGTATCTCAGTGGTACCTGACTGCTGTGTCTCAGCCTCCCTCGCTCGGAGTGGGGGGGTGGCAGTGAGATTGCTATTCGTCACAGTGTGATACCGTCCGCTTCCACTCCGCCGGGACTGGAGCGAGGGCCCCAAACCCATATCACACTGCACCCTGAAAACTCATCGCGCGACCCCCTCCCCTCCTGGGTTCCACCCAGTTGTGGGCAGTTGGGAAGTGAATGCTTCTAACAAAGTGTTTGCCTTTGTCTGTCAGCGAATGTTTGAGGAACCCCTGACCACACAGCGTCTTGTGGGCTACTGTCCCGGGCTCCCGTCTCGCGCTCTGCGTCATGCTGTGCTTTTCTAACTGTCACTCTCCCACCCAGCAGTTGATGCAGCAACAGGCAGCCCTGATGGCCGCAGCACAGACCACCTACCTGAACCCCATGGCCACCGCGGTACAGATGCAGCAGGTGGCAGCAATCAGTGCAAACGGCCTGATCGCAACTCCGCTAACATCAACGTCAGGTGAGTCCGCAAGACAATGGCGAGGAGAGAGAGGCACTGGCATCAAGGGGTTTGTCCTACCCTGGTGAGGTTGGGGCACGCGCATCAAGGGGTTTGTCCTACCCTTTTGGAGGAGGGGCACTGTCATAGTACCCCGAGACCCAACCCCAACTATCTTGGTGCAGACGGGACCTTATCATCATCACACAGCCCCTCATTACACCCTCAAAACATCTCCAAAGCCTTTGCATGCTTAAACACTTCAAAATGCACTGAGCGTGGCAAGCTATTCACCAGCGGGAGGCATCACGGCCAAACAGGAAAGTAGACACTTTTTTTTCTCCAGTCCTGCCTCATCTTTCTTGTCAGTGTTTGTCTCTCTCTCTGTCTGTGTGTACCTCTCTCTTTCTATCTGTCTGTGTGTGTGTTTCTCTCTCTCACTCTCTGCCTGTGTGTGTGTCTCTATGTTTGCCTGTGTGTGTGTCTCTCTGTCTGTCTGTGTGTCTCTCTGTCTCTGTGTGTGTGTGTGTGTCTCTGTTTGTGTGTGTCTCTCTCTCTCTCTGTTTGTGTGTGTGTCTGTGTGTGTCTCTCTCTGTCTGTGTGTGTCTCTCTCTGTCTGTGTGTGTGTGTGTCTCTCCCTGTCTCTTTGTCTCTCTCTGTCTGTCTGTGTGTCTCTCTGTCTCTGTGTGTGTGTGTGTCTCTCTGTCTCTGTGTGTGTGTGTGTCTCTCTCTCTTTGTGTGTGTCTCTGTGTGTGTCTCTCTCTCTGTCTGTCTGTGTATGTCTCTCTGTCTCTGTGTATGTGTCTCTGTTTGTGTGTGTGTGTCTCTCTCTCTGTTTGTGTATGTGTCTCTGTTTGTGTGTGTGTGTCTCTCTCTCTGTTTGTGTGTGTGTCTCTCTCTCTGTCTGTGTGTGTGTCTCTCTCTCTGTCTGTGTGTGTGTCTCTCTCTGTCTGTGTGTGTCTCTCTCTCTGTTTGTGTGTGTGTCTCTCTCTGTGTGTGTGTCTGTGTGTGTGTGTGTGTGTGCGCGTCTCTCTCTCTGTCTGTGTGTGTCTCTCTCTGTCTGTCTCTGTTTGTGTGTGTGTGTCTCTCCCTCTGTCTCTTTGTCTCTCTCTGTCTGTGTGTGTGTCTCTCTTTTCTGTGTGTGTGTCTCTCTTTTCTGTGTGTGTGTCTCTCTGTCTCTCTGTGTGTGTGTGTCTCTCTGTCTCTGTGTGTGTGTGTGTCTCTCTCTCTTTGTGTGTGTCTCTCTCTCTTTGTGTGTGTCTCTCTCTCTTTGTGTGTGTCTCTCTCTCTTTGTGTGTGTCTCTCTCTCTCTTTGTGTGTGTCTCTCTCTGTCTCTGTCTGTGTGTGTCTCTCTGTCTGTGTGTGTCTCTCTGTCTGTGTGTGTCTCTCTGTCTGTGTGTGTCTCGCTCTCTCTGTCTCTGTGTGTGTGTGTCTCTCTCTGTCTCTGTGTGTGTGTGTCTCTCTCTGTCTCTGTCTGTGTGTGTCTCTCTCTCTCTCTCTGTCTGTGTGTGTCTCTCTCTCTGTTTCTGTGTGTGTCTCGCTCTCTCTGTCTCTGTGTGTGTGTCTCTCTCTCTCTCTGTCTGTGTGTGTCTCTCTCTCTCTGTCTGTGTGTGTGTGTCTCTCTCTCTCTCTCTGTGTGTGTGTCTCTCTCTGTTTCTGTGTGTGTGTGTGTGTCTCTCTCTCTGTCTGTGTGTGTGTGTCTCTCTCTCTCTCTCTGTCTGTGTGTGTGCGTGTGTCTCTCTCTCTCTCTGTTTCTGTGTGTGTCTCTCTCTCTCTGTTTCTGTGTGTGTCTCTCTCTCTGTTTCTGTGTGTGTCTCACTCTCTGTTGGTACAAGTGCAGCTTTGAAATTAAAATTTCAGTTGTGGATTCAGCATTTAATCTGAGTGCAGTTGTGAGTCTGAGTGTAATGTGTTCTGTTGGATGGGATCTGGAGCAGGTCCTGGGCCGAGAAACTACCAGCAATCAAATTATACAATAAACAGTGAATTAATTTCAGATAATTTTGTCTTTCTGCTCTCCAGGGACCAGTACCCCTCCAGTTATCCCCAGCACCCAGGTGACACCCATTGGCACACCGCTCACTGTCAATGGTTATAGTCAAATTGCTGCACAAACTAATGGGCAGACTGGCTCCGAAACCATCTACACTAATGGAGTTCATTCCTACACAGGTAACTGCTGAATATTCATGATGTCTGCTGAGCTGGGTGCTGGGTGGGTGCTGAGCCGGGTGCTGGGTGGGTGCTGAGCTGGGTGCTGGGTGGGTATTGAGCCGGGTGCTGGGTGGGTGGTGAGCCGGGTGCTGGGTGGGTGGTGAGCCGGGTGCTGGGTGGGTGGTGAGCCGGGTGCTGGGTGGGTTGTGAGCCGGGTGCTGGGTGGGTACTGAGCAGGGTGGGTGGGTGCTGAGCTGGGTGCTGGGTGGGTGCTGAGTAGGGTGGGTGGGCGTTGGGCCGGGTGCTCGGTGGGTACTGAGCTGGGTGCTGGGTGGCTGCTGAGCTGGGTGCTGGGTGGGTACTGAGCCGGGTGGGTGGGTGCTGGGCCCTCACCTATGGGGGAAATCTTGTGTAATTCCTTATGAGGCAGGTGACTAACAGGTGACGTATTCCACAGCACAAAGCCAGGCGGCTGCAGCGGCCACATTGGACCCCCTACAGCAGGCATATGCAGGAATGCAGCACTACACAGGTAACAGCAAACCCCCAACCGCTCCAGTCCCTGCTGCACACCCACCCCTCTCCCTGTAAATGACGGCTGTGTGCCCCTGCAGGTGTCACAGTCAGAGCCTGTGTAATGTAGTCGTTTGTGTTTAATCTCCGTTTCTACCTGTTAACAGCAGCCTATCCGGCCACCTATGGGATTGTTAGCCAGGCGTTTCCACAGCAAGCAGCTCCGGTGTCTCAGCAGCAGCAGCGAGAGGGTAGGTTTTGATCTGAGGGTCTCACGGGGACCCAGCCTGGGGTGGGACTGAGGGAGGTGACGGGCTCCGGACTGTGGGCGAGGGAACAGGAGCTCGATGCAGTTCTCTGTGGGTGGGGGGGGCAGTGGTGACGGTTCGGTGGGGGGGGGGGTAGGGGTCGGTGATGTTTGGTGTGGGGGGGGGGTCAGTATGGGGGGGTTCAGTAAGTTTTTGGTGTGGGGGGGGGTTTCAGTAAGTTTTTGGGGGGGAGTTTCAGTAAGTTTTTGGTGGAGGGGTCATTGTGGGGGGGGGGTTCAGTAAGATTTTGGTGGGGGGGGTTCAGTAGGTTTTTGGTGGGGGGGTTCAGTATGGGGAGGTTCAGTAAGTTTTTGGTGAGGGGGGTTCAGTTAGTTTTTGGTGGGGGGGGTCAGTGTGGGGGTGGGGTTCAGTAAGTTTTTGGTGGGGGGAGTCAGTGTGGGGGGGGTTCAGTAAGTTTCTGGTTGGGGGGGTCAGTGTGGGGGGGGTTCAGTAAGTTTTTGGTGGGGGTTCAGTAAGTTTTCAGTGGGGGGATTTCAGTAAGTTTTTGGTGGGGGGGGGTGTCAGTAAGTTTTCGCTGGGTGGGTCAGTGTAGTGGAGGGGTTCAGGGAGGGGGATTCAGTATGTTTTCGGTGGGGGGGCTTTCAGTATGTTTTCGGTGGGGCGATCTGTTTGGGGAGGGGTTTCAGTAAGTTTTCGGTGGGGGGGGTAAGTGTGGGGGGGATCAGTAAGTTTTCGGTGGGGGGTCAGTGTGGGTGGGGGGGTTCAGTAAATTTTCAGCGGGGTGGTTTGTTGTGGGGGGGGTTCAGTAAGTTTTCGGTGGGGGGTCAGTGTGGGGGGTGGTTCAGTAAGTTTTCGATTGGAGGTGTCAGTGTGGGGGGGGTTCAGTAAGTTTTTGGTGAGTGGGGAGTTCAGTAAGTTTTCGGTGGTGGGTCAGTACGTTTTCAGTGGGGGGGGGGGTCAGTCGCTTTTCAGTGGGGGGGGTCAGTGAGGGTGTGGGGGGTTCAGTAAGTTTTCGGTGGGGGGGTCAGTGTGGGGGGGGGTTCAATAGGTTTTCGGTGGGGGGTCAGTAAGTTTTCGGTGGAGGGGTCAGTGTGGGGGGGGGGTTCAGTAAGTTTTCGGGGGGGATAAGTGTGGGGGGGGTTCAGTAAGTTTTTGGTGGGGGGGTCAGCGTGGGGGGGGTTCAATAAGTTTTCGGTGGGGGGGTCAGTAAGTTTTCGGTGGAGGGGTCAGTGTGGGGGGGGTTCAGTAAGTTTTTTGGGGGGATAAGTGTGGGGGGGGTTCAGTAAATTTTCGATTGTGGGGGGGGGGTTCAGTAAGTTTTCGGTGGTGGTTCAGCACATTTTCAGTGGGGGGGGCAGTAAGTTTTCGGTGAGGGGGTCAGTGTGTGGGGGGGGGGTTCAGTAAGTTTTCGGTGAGGGGGTCAGTGTGGGGGGGGGTTCAGTAAGTTTTCGGTGGAGGGGGGTCAGTGTGGGGGGGGGTTCAGTAAGTTTTCGGTGGTGGTTCAGCACATTTTCAGTGGGGGGGGGTCAGTAAGTTTTCGGTGAGGGGGTCAGTGTGGGGGGGGGGTTCAGTAAGTTTTCGGTGAGGGGGTCAGTGTGGGGGGGGGGGTTCAGTAAGTTTTCGGTGGAGGGGGGTCAGTGTGGGGGGGGGGTTCAGTAAGTTTTTGGTGGGGGGATTTCAGTAAGTTTTCGGTGGGGGAGGTCAGTGAGGGTGTGGGGGGGTTCAGTAAGTTTTCGGTGGAGGGGGGTCAGTGTGTGGGGGGTTCAGTAAGTTTTCGGTGGAGTGGTCAGTGTGGGGGGGGGTTCAGTAAGTTTTCGGTGGGGGGTCAGTGTGGGGGTTTAGTGTTGGGGGTGGTCAGTGTGGGGGGGGGTTCAGTAAGTTTTCGGTGGAGGGGTCAGTGAGGGTGTGGGGGGGGTTCAGTAAGGTTTCGGTGGGGGGGTCAGTGAGGGTGTGGGGGGGTTCAGTAAGTTTTCGGTGGAGGGGTCAGTGTGTGGGGGGTTCAGTAAGTTTTTGGTGGAGGGGTCAGTGTGGGGGGGGTTCAGTAAGTTTTCGGTGGAGGGGTCAGTGTGGGGGGGGTTCAGTAAGTTTTTGGTGGAGGGGTCAGTGTGGGTGGGGTTCAGTAAGTTTTCGGTGGAGGGGTCAGTGTGGGGGGGGGGTTCAGTAAGTTTTCGGTGGAGGGGTCAGTGTGGGGGAGGGTTCAGTAAGTTTTCGGTGAGGGGGTCAGTGTGTGGGGGGGTTCAGTACGTTTTCGGTGGAGGGGTCAGTGTGGGGGAGGGTTCAGTAAGTTTTCGGTGAGGGGGTCAGTGTGTGGGGGGGTTCAGTAAGTTTTCGGTGGAGGGGGGTCAGTGTGTGGGGGGGTTCAGTAAGTTTTCGGTGGAGGGGGGTCAGTGTGTCGGGGGTTCAGTAAGGTTTCGGTGGAGGGATCAGTGTGGGGGGGGTTCAGTAAGTTTTCGGTGGAGGGGTCAGTGTGGGGGGGGTTCAGTAAGTTTTCGGTGGAGGGGTCAGTGTGGGGGTGTTCAGTAAGTTTTCGGTGGGGGGGTCAGTGAGGGTGTGGGGGGGTTCAGTAAGTTTTCGGTGGGGGGGTCAGTGAGGGTGTGGGGGGGTTCAGTAAGTTTTCGGTGGAGGGGTCAGTGTGGGGGGGGGTTCAGTAAGTTTACGGTGGAGGGGGGTCAGTGTGGGGGGGGGGATCATGAAGTCTTCGGTGGAGGGGTCAGTGTGGGGGAGGGTTCAGTAAGTTTTCGGTGGGGGGGTCAGTGTGGGGGGGTTTCAGTAAGTTTTCGGTGGAGGGGGTCAGTGTGGGGGGGGTTCAGTAGGTTTTCGGTGGAGGGGTCAGTGTGGGGGGGTTCAGTACGTTTTCGGTGTAGGGGTCAGTGTGGGGGGTGGGTTCAGTAAGTTTTCGGTGGAGGGGTCAGTGTGGGGGAGGGGTTCAGTAAGTTTTCGGTGGAGGGGTCAGTGTGGGGGTGGGTTCAGTAAGTTTTCGGTGGAGGGGTCAATGTGGGGGGGAGTTCAGTAAGTTTTCGGTGAGGGGGTCAGTGTGGGGGGGGTTCAGTAAGTTTTCGGTGGAGGGGTCAGTGTGGGGGTGTTCAGTAAGTTTTCGGTGGAGGGGTCAGTGTGGGGGGGGGTTTCAGTAAGTTTTCGGTGGAGGGGTCAGTGTGGGGGGGGGTTCAGTAAGTTTTCGGTGGAGGGGTCAGTGTGTGGGGGGTTCAGTAAGTTTTCGGTGGAGGGGTCAGTGTGGGGGGGGGGTTCAGTAAGTTTTCGGTGGGGGGGTCAGTGAGGGTGTGGGGGGGTTCAGTAAGTTTTCGGTGGAGGAGTCAGTGTGGGGGGGGTTCAGGAGGTTTTCGGTGGAGGGGTCAGTGTGGGGGGGGGGTTCAGGAGGTTTTCGGTGGAGGGGGGTCAGTGTGGGGGGGGTTCAGTAAGTTTTTGGTGGAGAGGTCAGTGTGGGGGGGGTTCAGTAAGTTTTCGGTGGAGGGGTCAGTGAGGGTGTGGGGGGGGTTCAGTAAGGTTTCGGTGGGGGGGTCAGTGAGGGTGTGGGGGGGTTCAGTAAGTTTTCGGTGGAGGGGTCAGTGTGGGGGGGGTTCAGTAAGTTTTTGGTGGAGGGGTCAGTGTGGGGGGGGTTCAGTAAGTTTTCGGTGGAGGGGTCAGTGTGGGGGGGGTTCAGTAAGTTTTCGGTGGAGGGGTCAGTGTGTGGGGGGTTCAGTAAGTTTTTGGTGGAGGGGTCAGTGTGGGTGGGGTTCAGTAAATTTTCGGTGGAGGGGTCAGTGTGGGGGGGGGTTCAGTAAGTTTTCGGTGGAGGGGTGAGGGTGGGGGAGGGTTCAGTAAGTTTTCGGTGAGGGGGTCAGTGTGTGGGGGGGTTCAGTAAGTTTTCGGTGGAGGGGTCAGTGTGGGGGGGGTGTTCAGTAAGTTCTCGGTGGAGGGGTCAGTGTGGGGGGGGGGTTCAGGAGGTTTTCGGTGGAGGGGGGTCAGTGTGGGGGGGGTTCAGTAAGTTTTTGGTGGAGAGGTCAGTGTGGGGGGGGTTCAGTAAGTTTTCGGTGGAGGGGTCAGTGAGGGTGTGGGGGGGGTTCAGTAAGGTTTCGGTGGGGGGGTCAGTGAGGGTGTGGGGGGGTTCAGTAAGTTTTCGGTGGAGGGGTCAGTGTGGGGGGGGTTCAGTAAGTTTTTGGTGGAGGGGTCAGTGTGGGGGGGGTTCAGTAAGTTTTCGGTGGAGGGGTCAGTGTGTGGGGGGTTCAGTAAGTTTTTGGTGGAGGGGTCAGTGTGGGTGGGGTTCAGTAAATTTTCGGTGGAGGGGTCAGTGTGGGGGGGGGGTTCAGTAAGTTTTCGGTGGAGGGGTGAGGGTGGGGGAGGGTTCAGTAAGTTTTCGGTGAGGGGGTCAGTGTGTGGGGGGGTTCAGTAAGTTTTCGGTGGAGGGGTCAGTGTGGGGGGGGTGTTCAGTAAGTTCTCGGTGGAGGGGTCAGTGTGGGGGGGGGGTTCAGTAAGTTCTCGGTGGAGGGGGGTCAGTGTGTCGGGGGTTCAGTAAGTTTTCGGTGGGGGGGGGGTCAGTGTGGGGGGGGTTCAGTAAGTTTTCGGTGGAGGGGTCAGTGTGGGGGGGGGTTCAGTAAGTTTTCGGTGGAGGGATCAGTGTGGTGGGGGGTTCAGTAAGTTTTCGGTGGAGGGGTCAGTGTGGGGGGGGTTCAGTAAGTTTTCGGTGGAGGGGTCAGTGTGGGGGGGGTTCAGTAAGTTTTCGGTGGAGGGGTCAGTGTGGGGGTGTTCAGTAAGTTTTCGGTGGGGGGGTCAGTGAGGGTGTGGGGGGGTTCAGTAAGTTTTCGGTGGGGGGGTCAGTGAGGGTGTGGGGGGGTTCAGTAAGTTTTCGGTAGAGGGGTCAGTGTGTGGGGGGTTCAGTAAGTCTTCGGTGGAGGGGTCAGTGTGGGGGGGGGGTTCAGTAAGTTTACGGTGGAGGGGGGTCAGTGTGAGGGGGGGGTTCAGTAAGTCTTCGGTGGAGGGGTCAGTGTGGGGGAGGGTTCAGTAAGTTTTCGGTGGGGGGGTTTCAGTAAGTTTTCGGTGGTGGGGGTCAGTGTGGGGGGGGTTCAGTAGGTTTTCGGTGGAGGGGTCAGTGTGGGGGGGTTCAGTAAGTTTTCGGTGGAGGGGTCAGTGTGGGGAAGGGGTTCAGTACATTTTCGGTGGAGGGGTCAGTGTGGGGGGGAGTTCAGTAAGTTTTCGGTGAGGGGGTCAGTGTGGGGGAGGGGTTCAGTAAGTTTTCGGTGGAGGGGTCAGTGTGGGGGGGAGTTCATTAAGTTTTCGGTGAGGGGGTCAGTGTGGGGGGGGGTTCAGTAAGTTTTCGGTGGAGGGGTCAGTGTGGGGGTGTTCAGTAAGTTTTCGGTGGAGGGGTCAGTGTGGGGGGTGGGTTCAGTAAGTTTTCGGTGGAGGGGTCAGTGTGGGGGGGGGGTTCAGTAAGTTTTCGGTGGAGGGGTCAGTGTGTGGGGGGTTCAGTAAGTTTTCGGTGGAGGGGGGTCAGTGTGTGGGGGGTTCAGTAAGCTTTCGGTGGAGGGGGCAGTGTGGGGGGGGGTTCAGTAAGTTTTCAGTGGAGGCGGGTCAGTGTGGGGGGGGTTCAGTAAGTTTTCGGTGGGGGGGGTCAGTGAGGGTGTGGGGAGGTTCAGTAAGTTTTCGGTGGAGGGGTCAGTGTGGGGGGGTGGTTCAGTAAGTTTTCGGTGGAGGGGTCAGTGTGGGGGGGGGGTTCAGTAAGTTTTCGGTGGAGGGGTCAGTGTGGGGGGGTTCAGTAAGTTTTCGGTGTAGGGGTCAGTGTGGGGGGAGGGGTTCAGTAACTTTTCGGTGGAGGGGTCAGTGTGGGGGGGAGTTCAGTAAGTTTTCGGTGAGGGGGTCAGTGTGGGGGGGCTTCAGTAAGTTTTCGGTGAGGGGGTCAGGGTGGGGGGGGTTCAGTAAGTTTTCGGTGGAGGGGTCAGTGTGGGGGGGGGTTCAGTAAGTTTTCGGTGGAGGGGTCAGTGTGTGGGGGGTTCAGTAAGTTTTCGGTGGAGGGGTCAGTGTGGGGGGGGTTCAGTAAGTTTTCGGTGGAGGGGTCAGTGTGGGGGGGGTTCAGTAAGTTTTCGGTGGAGGGGTCAGTGTGGGGGGGTTCAGTAAGTTTTCGGTGGAGGGGGGTCAGTGTGGGGGGGGGTTCAGTAAGTTTTCGGTGGAGGGGGGTCAGTGTGGGGGGGTTTCAGTAAGTTTTCGGTGGAGGGGTCAGTGTGTGGGGGGTTCAGTAAGTTTTCGGTGGAGGGGTCAGTGTGTGGGGGGTTCAGTAAGTTTTCGGTGGAGGGGTCAGTGTGGGGGGGGGGTTCAGTAAGTTTTCGGTGGGGGGGTCAGTGAGGGTGTGGGGGGGTTCAATAAGTTTTCGGTGGAGGGGTTAGTGTGGGGGGGTGGTTCAGTAAGTTTTCGGTGGAGGGGTCAGTGTGGGGGGGGGTTCAGTAAGTTTTCGGTGGGGGGGGGTTCAGTAAGTTTTCGGTGGAGGGGTCAATGTGGGGGGGGCTCAGTATGTTTTCAGTGGGGGGGGCTCAGTATGTTTTCAGTGGGAGGGTCAGTGTGGGGGTGGGGTTCAGTAAGTTTTCAGTGGGAGGGTCAGTGTGGGGGGGGCTCAGTATGTTTTCAGTGGGAGGGTCAGTGTGGGGGTGGGGTTCAGTAGGTTTTCGGGGGGGTCAGTAGGTTTTCGGTGGGAGGGTCAGTGTGGGGGGGTGTTCAATAAGTTTTCGGGGGGTCAGTGTGGGGGGGGGGTCAGTATGTTTTCAGTGGGAGGGTCAGTGTGGGGGGGGCTCAGTATGTTTTCAGTGGGAGGGTCAGTGTGGGGGTGGGGTTCAGTAACTTTTCGGGGGGGTCAGTAGGTTTTCGGTGGAGGGGTCAGTGTGGGGGGGGGGTTCAGTAAGTTTTCGGTGAGGGGGTCAGTGTGGGGGGGGGGTTCAGTAAGTTTTCGGTGGAGGGGTCAGTGTGGGGGGGGGGTGTTCAGTAAGTTTTCGGTGAGGGGGTCACTGTGGGGGGGGGTTCAGTACGTTTTCGGTGGAGGGGTCCGTGTGGGGGGGGGGGTTCAGTAAGTTTTCGGTGTAGGGGTCAGTGTTGGGGGGGGTTCAGTAAGTTTTTGGTGGAGGGGTCAGTGTGGGGGGGGGGGTTCAGTAAGTTTTTGGTGGAGGGGTCAGTGTGGGGGGGGGGTGTTCAGTAAGTGTTCGGTGGAGGGGTCAGTGTGGGGGGGGGGGGTGTTCAGTAAGTGTTCGGTGGAGGGGTCAGTGTGGGGGGGGGGTTCAGTAAGTTTTCGGTGAGGGGGTCAGTGTGGGGGGGGGGTTCAGTAAGTTTTTGGTGAGGGGGTCAGTGTGGGGGGGGGTTCAGTAAGTTTTCGGTGGAGGGGTCAGTGTGGGGCGGGGTTCAGTAAGTTTTCGGTGTAGGGGTCAGTGTTGGGGGGGGTTCAGTAAGTTTTTGGTGGAGGGGTCAGTGTGGGGGGGGTGTTCAGTAAGTGTTCGGTGGAGGGGTCAGTGTGGGGGGGGGGGGTGTTCAGTAAGTGTTCGGTGGAGGGGTCAGTGTGGGGGGGGGGTTCAGTAAGTTTTCGGTGAGGGGGTCAGTGTGGGGGGGGGTTCAGTAAGTTTTCGGTGAGGGGGTCAGTGTGGGGGGGGGTTCAGTAAGTTTTCGGTGGAGGGGTCAGTGTGGGGGGGTGGTTCAGTAAGTTTTCGGTGGAGGGGTCAGTGTGGGGGGGGGTTCAGTAAGTTTTCGGTGGAGGGGTCAGTGTGGGGGGGGGTTCAGTAAGTTTTCGGTGGAGGGGTCAGTGTGGGGGGGGGGTGTTCAGTAAGTTTTCGGTGGAGGGGTCAGTGTGGGGGGGGGTTCAGTAAGCTTTCAGTGGGGGGGGAGGTCAGTAGATTTTTGGTGGGGGGGTTTCAGTAAGTTTTCGGTGGGGGGGGTGGGGTTCAGTAAGTTTTCCCGGCGGGGGGGCCTCCCGTGTGCAGTCTGATTTTTCAGCCCCCCCTGTTGTTTTTCTGTTTCACTCTGTCAAGGTCCTGAAGGCTGCAACATCTTCATCTACCACCTTCCTCAGGAGTTCACTGACTTTGAGCTGCTCCAGATGTTTCTACCGTTTGGCAATGTCATTTCCGCCAAAGTGTTTGTAGATCGGGCAACAAATCAGAGTAAATGTTTCGGTGAGTTCACTTTCAAAACCAGTGAAAGCAGAGACTTGAGGGGGGGCGGGGGGGGGGGGGGAGGTGGTGTTGTTTAGGGCGGCACAGTGGCGCAGTGGTTAGCACCGCCGCCTCACAGCTCCAGCGACCCGGGTTCGATTCTGGGTACTGCCTGTGAGGAGTTTGCAAGTTCTCCCTGTGTCTGCGTGGGTATTCTCCGGGTGCTCCGGTTTCCTCCCACAAGCCAAAAGACTTGCAGGTTGGTAGGTAAATTGGCCATTATACATTGCCCCTAGTATAGGTAGGTGGTAGGGAAATATAGGGACAGGTGGGGATGTGGTAGGAATATGGGATTAGTATAAATGGGTGGTTGATGGTCGGCACAGACTCGGTGGGCCGAAGGGCCTGTTTCAGTGCTGTATCTCTAAACTAAACTAAATTTTGTGTAAGGTGTTCTCTATCTCTCTCTCTCTCGTGGTGAGATTAACACTCCGAATTATAGGTTTAGATTCTCCTGACTATAAAGAAAGAAGACTTGCATTTATATAGCCCCTTAGGAACATTCAGAGGTTGTCAAAGTGCTTCACAGCCAATGAAATACGTTTTGAAGTGTAGTCACTGTTGTAATGTAGGAAACACAGCAGCCAATTTGCGCACAGCAAGATCCCACAAACAGCAATGTGATCATGAACCAGATAATGTTTTTAATGTTGGTTGAGGGATAAATATTGGCACCACGACACTGGGGAGAACTCCCCCTCCAATCACCCTTCTTCCAATAGTGGCCCGTGGAATCTTTTACAAAGACCTGAGAGGGTAGACAGGGCCTCAGTTTAATATTTCATGATGGACGGCACCTCCGTCAGCACCTCCGACAGTGCAGCACTCCCTCAGTACTGGCACCGGGAGTGTCGGCCTGGATTGTACGCTTAAGTCTCTGGAGTGGGACGCGAACCCACAACCTTCTGATTCCAACAGAGTGCGACCCATTGAGACCCACCTAAAAACAATCTTCAACTGTGGGCAAAACAGTGTGAGGATACTTTGAGGATCCCAGCTCCCCACTGGCTCAGTGGCTACCTTGATCCTCGAGCCCCACATACACACACTCGTACATTCTCACTCACACACACACACTCTCACTCTCTCACACACACTCTCACAGCAGGTTCCACCCCTAACCCATGTTGAGTTTGTTAAATCTCACAGACAGGGTGCCACAATTTATCCTCAGTCCCTCTGGCTTCGGGAGATGGAGGATCAGCCAGTGATTCCAGTGCATTCTGCTGTGAAGCACGGCATGGTTGAATATCCAGCCACCGCTCACTGCTGGACGCTGGGGGCGACGCGCTGGAGGGCGGCCCGTGGGGGCTGAACTCCCGGGGACAGCGAGGGTTGGGGTACAGTGGGTGAGAGCAGAAGGTTAAAACAGCAACACTGATTCTCCAAATGTCGGCCAGGGTTCGTGAGTTTCGACCATCCTGCCAGTGCCCAGGCCTCCATCCAGGCAATGAACGGCTTCCAGATTGGCATGAAGAGGTTAAAGGTCCAGCTGAAAAGGCCGAAGGACGCCAACCGACCGTACTAGGCCAGCAGGTATGTGAGCTGAACAGTCGTGGGGCCCCGTGTAGCATGAGCCGCACCTGGTCGAAACTCCCAAGCGATGGCTTCATCAGAGTGCGGGCGGGCCCGAGGCTGAATTAAAGAGCGGAGAAGATCCAGAGCCAAACTGGGAGCCTTCAACCACCAGGTTCCCCGCTCTGGATTAGCCCTGGGTTGATCCACTGCACTGTTGGGATCCCGAGCCCCTTTTCCCCCAGGAGAGGGTCGATCCCCTCAAACCCCCAGTTTGAGGATGTGTAATCACCGAGACTGCTCATGGACTGATGGGGCTGTGAGCACCCACACTGAGCTACAGGAGAGTGTCTAACCCTATCTGGGAACAAAAATAAAATGGCCATTGAGCCCTGAACAGGGAGGGTTGTGTACTGTTGTGGGCATTGCATTATAGGAAGGGGAAAAGTGCAGCCATGTTACCAAAGATTACAGGAATGAAGGAAGACTAGAGATGTTGGGCTATTACCACTAGAGCGGACATTGTTATGGCCTCTGAGATTAGGAACTGAGACATTGCTTTGTGAGATGGCAAAAGAGAGGGCACAAATTTAAAATAATCCTAAAAAGAATTAAAGGGGAGTTTAGAGATTTTCTGCCACAAATCGTGGTTCGAACTGAGATAGTCACTGGAAAAAGAGTTATTAAAGGGTACAGGGAGGGAGGGGGAGAGTGAGATAGATTGGGTGGGATATTAAACGGTGAGGGGGAGAGTGAGATTAGATTGGGTGGGAGATTAAAGGGTGGGGAGAGTGATTTTAGACTGGGTGGGATATTGAAGGGCCCGGGGAGCGAAGGAGAGAGCTGATTAGACTGGGTCGGATATTAAAGGGTGTGGGGAGTGAGGAGGAGAATGGGATTAGACTGGGTGGGGTATTAAAGGGGGCGGGGAGAGTGGGTTTTGACTGGGTGGGATATTAAAGGCTGCGGGGGAGCGAGGGGGAGAGTGAGATTAGACTGGTTGGGATATTAAAGGGTACGGGGAGTGAGGGGGAGAATGGGATTAGACTGGGTGAGATATTAAAGGGTGCGGGGAGTGAGGGGGGAGAGTGGGATTAGATTAGGTGGGATATTGAAGGGTACGGGGAGTGAAGGGGAGAGTGGGATTAGACTGGGTGGGATATTAAAGGCTGCAGGGGAGCGAGGGGGAGAGTGAGATTAGACTGGTTGGGATATTAAAGGGTCTGGGGAGTGAGGGGGGAGAGTGGGATTAGACTGGGTGGGATATTAAAGGGTGTGAGGAGTGAGGGGGGAAGAGAGGGATTAGATTAGGTGGGATATTGAAGGGTACGGGGAGTGAGGGGGAGAGTGGGATGAGACTGGGTGGGATATTAAAGGGTGTGGGGAGTGAGGAGGAGAATGGGATTAGACTGGGTGGGATATTAAAGGCTGCGGAGAGTGGGATTAGACTGGGTGGGATATTAAAGGATGTAGGGAGTGAGGGGGGAGAGTGGGATATTGAAGGGTCCGGGGAGTGAAGAAGAGAGTAGGATTAGACTGGGTGGGATATTAAAGGATGTAGGGAGTGGGGAGGAGAGTGGGATTAGACTGGGTGGGATATTAAACGGTGTGGAGAGTGAGATTAGACTGGGTGGGATATTAAAGGCTGCGGAGAGTGGGATTAGACTGGGTGGGATATTAAAGGGTGTGGGGAGTGAGGAGGAGAATGGGATTAGACTGGGTGGGATATTAAAGGCTGCGGAGAGTGGGATTAGACTGGATGGGATATTAAAGGCTGCGGGGGGTGAGGTGGGGAGAGTGGGATTAAACTGGGTGGGATATTAAAGGATGTAGGGAGTGAGGGGGGAGAGTGGGATTAGACTGGGTGGGATATTGAAGGGTCCGGGGAGTGAAGAAGAGAGTAGGATTAGACTGGGTGGGATATTAAAGGATGTAGGGAGTGGGGAGGAGAGTGGGATTAGACTGGGATATTAAACGGTGTGGAGAGTGAGGGGGTGAGTGGGATTAGACTGGGTGGGAAGAGTGAGGAGGTGAATGGGATTAGAGTGCGTGGGATATTAAAGGGAGTGAGGAGGAAAGTGGGATTAGACTGGGTGCGATATTTAAAGGTGCGGGGAGTGAGATTAGACTGGCTGGGATATTAAAGGGTGAGGGGGGAAAGTGAGATTAGACTGGGTGGGATATTAAATGGTGCGGGGAGTGAGGGGGAGAGTGAGATTAGACTGGGTGGGATATTAAAGGGTCCGGGGAGTGAGGTGTAGAGTGGGATTAGACTGGGTGGGATATTAAAGGGTGAGGGGGAGAGTGAGATTAGACTGGGTGGGATATTAAAGGGTATGGGGAGTGAGGGGTAGAGTGGGATTAGACTGGGTGGGATATTAAAGGGTGTGAGGAGTGAGGGGGGAGAGTGGGATTAGATTAGGTGGGATATTTAAGGGTACGGGGAGCGAGGGGGAGAATTGGATGAGACTGAGTGGGATATTGAAGGGTCCGGGGAGTGAGGGGTAGAGTGAGATTAGACTGGGTGGGATATTAAAGGGTACGGGGAGTGAAGGGGAGAGTGGGATTGGACAGGGTGGGATATTAAACGGTGTGGAGAGTGAGATTAGATTGGGTGGGATATTAAAGGGTATGGGGAGAGTGGGATTAGACTGGGTGGGATATTAAAGGGTGTGGGGAGTGAGGAGGAGAATGGGATTAGACTGGGTGGGATATTAAAGGCTGCGGAGAGTGGGATTAGACTGGGTGGGATATTAAAGGCTGCGGGGGGTGAGGTGGGGAGAGTGGGATTAAACTGGGTGGGATATTAAAGGCTGCGGAGAGTGGGATTAGACTGGGTGGGATATTAAAGGCTGCGGGGAGTGAGGGGGGAGAGTGGGATTAGACTGGGTGGGATATTGAAGGGTCCGGGGAGTGAAGAAGAGAGTAGGATTAGACTGGGTGGGATATTAAAGGATGTAGGGAGTGGGGAGGAGAGTGGGATTAGACTGGGTGGGATATTAAACGGTGTGGAGAGTGAGGGGGAGAGTGAGATTAGATTGGGTGGGATATTAAAGGCTGCGGGGAAGAGTGGAATTAAACTGGGTGGGATATTAAAAGGTGTGGGGAGTGCGGGGAAGAGTGAGATTAGACTGGGTGGGATATTAAAGTGTGTTAGGAGTGAGGGGGGAGAGTGGGATTAGACTGGGTGGGATATTAAACGGTGTGGAGAGTGAGGGGGAGAGTGAGATTAGACTGGGTGGGATATTAAAGGGTACGGGGTGAGTGGGATTAGACTGGGTGGGAAGAGTGAGGAGGTGAATGGGATTAGAGTGCGTGGGATATTAAAGGGAGTGAGGAGGAAAGTGGGATTAGACTGGGTGCGATATTTAAAGGTGCGGGGAGTGAGATTAGACTGGGTGGGATATTGAAGGGTCTGGGGAGTGAGGGGGGAGAGTGGGATTAGACTGGCTGGGATATTAAAGGGTGAGGGGGGAAAGTGAGATTAGACTGGGTGGGATATTAAATGGTGCGGGGAGTGAGGGGGAGTGTGGGATTAGACTGGGTGGGATATTAAAGGGTGAGGGGGAGAGTGAGATTAGACTGGGTGGGATATTAAAGGGTGTGGGGAGTGAGGGGGAGAGTGAGATTAGATTGGGTGGGATATTAAAGGGTCCGGGGAGTGAGGGGTAGAGTGGGATTAGACTGGGTGGGATATTAAAGGGTGTGGGGAGTGAGGGGGAGAGTGAGATTAGACTGGGTGGGATATTAAAGGGTACGGGGAATGAGGGGGAGAGTGAGATTAGACTGGGTGGGATATTGAAGGGCCCGGGGAGCGAAGGAGAGAGTAGATTAGACTGGGTCGGATATTAAAGGGTCTGGGAAGTGAAGGGGGAGAGTGGGATTAGACTGGGTGGGATATTAAAGGGTACGGGGAGAGTGGGATTAGACTGGGTGGGATATTAAACGGTCTGAGGAGTGAGGGGGAGAGTGGGATTAGATTAGGTGGGATATTAAAGGCTGCAGGAGAGTGAGGGGGAGAGTGAGATTAGACTGGTTGGGATATTAAAGGGTCTGGGGAATGACGGGGGAGAGTGGGATTAGACTGGGTGAGATATGAAAAGGTGTGGGGGGTGAGATTAGACTGGGTGGGATATTGAAGGGTCCGGGGAGTGAGGGCGAGAATGAGATTAGACTGGGTGGGATATTAAAGGGTGTGAGGAGTGAGGGGGAGAATGGGATTCGATTAGGTGGGATATTAAAGGCTGTGGGGAAGAGTGGAATTAAACTGGGTGGGATATTAAAAGGTGTGGGGAGTGAGGGGGGAGAGTGAGATTAGACTGGGTGGGATATTAAATGGTGTGGAGAGTGAGATTAGACTGGGTGGGATATTAAAGGATGCAGGGAGTGAAGAAGAGAGTAGGATTAGACTGGGTGGGATATTAAAGGATGTAGGGAGTGAGGAGGAGAATGGGATTCGATTGGGTGGGATATTAAAGGGTGTGGGGAGTGAGGGGGGAGAGTGGGATTAGACTGGCTGGGATATAAAAGGGTGAGGGGGGAAAGTGAGATTAGACTGGGTGGGATATTAAAGGGTGTGAGGAGTGAAGGGGAGAGTGAGATTAGACTGGGTGGGATATTAAAGGGTGTGGGGAGTGAGGGGGAGAGTGAGATTAGACTGGGTGGGATATTAAAGGGTGAGGGGGAGAGTGAGATTAGACTGGGTGGGATATTAAAGGGTGTGGGGAGTGAGGGGGAGAGTGAGATTAGACTGGGTGGGATATTAAAGGGTCCGGGGAGTGAAGAAGAGAGTAGGATTAGACTGGGTGGGATATTAAAGGGTGAGGGGGGAGAGTGAGATTAGACTGGGTGGGATATTAAAGGGTATGGGGAGTGAGGGGTAGAGTGGGATTAGACTGGGTGGGATATTAAACGGTACGGGGAGAGTGGGGTTAGACTGGGTGGGGTATTAAAGGGTGTGGGGTGTGAGGAGGAGAATGGGATTCGATTAGGTGGGATATTAAAGGGTCCGGGGAGTGAAGGAGAGAGTAGGATTAGACTGGGTGGGATATTAAAGGGTGTGGGGAGTGAGGAGGAGAATAGGATTAGATTGGGTGGGGTATTAAAGGGGGCGGGGAGAGTGGGTTTAGACTGGGTGGAATATTAAAGGGTCTGGGGAGTGAAGGGGGAGAGTGGGATTAGACTGGGTGGGATATTAAAGGGTACGGGGAGAGTGGGATTAGACTGGGTGGAATATTAAAGAGTTTGGAGAGTGAAGGAGAGAGCAGGATTAGACTGGGTGGGATATTAAAGGCTGCGGGGAGTGAGGGGCTGGGAGAGTGGGATTAGACTGGGTGGGATATTAAACGGTCTGAGGAGTGAGGGGGAGAGTGGGATTAGATTAGGTGGGATATTAAAGGCTGCGGGAGAGTGAGGGGGAGAGTGAGATTAGACTGGGTGGGATATTAAAGGGTGTGGGGGGTGAGATTAGACTGGGTGGGATATTAAAGGGTACGGGGAGTGAGGGCGAGAATGAGATTAGACTGGGTGGGATATTAAAGGGTGTGAGGAGTGAGGGGGGGAGTGGGATTCGATTAGGTGGGATATTAAAGGCTGTGGGGAAGAGTGGAATTAAACTGGGTGGGATATTAAAAGGTGTGGGGAGTGAGGGGAAGAGTGAAATTAGACTGGGTGGGATATTAAAGTGTGTGAGGAGTGAGGGGGGAGAGTGGGATTAGATTAGGTGGGATATTAAAGGGTACGGGGAGTGAGGGGGAGAATGGGATTAGACTGGGTGGGATATTGAAGGGTCCGGGGAGTGAGGGCGAGAATGAGATTAGACTGGGTGGGATATTAAAGGGTGTGAGGAGTGAGGGGGAGAGTGGGATTCGATTAGGTGGGATATTAAAGGCTGTGGGGAAGAGTGGAATTAAACTGGGTGGGATATTAAAAGGTGTGGGGAGTGAGGGGGGAGAGTGAGATTAGACTGGGTGGGATATTAAAGGGTGTGAGGAGTGAGGGGGAGAGTGGGATTCGATTAGGTGGGATATTAAAGGCTGTGGGGAAGAGTGGAATTAAACTGGGTGGGATATTAAAGTGTGTGAGGAGTGAGGGGGGAGAGTGGGATTAGATTAGGTGGGATATTTAAGGGTACGGGGCGTGAGGGGGAGAATTGGATTAGACTGGGTGGGATATTGAAGGGTCCGGGGAGTGAGGGGTAGAGTGAGATTAGACTGGGTGGGATATTAAAGGGTACGGGGAGTGAAGGGGAGAGTGGGATTAGACTGGGTGGGATATTAAATGGTGTGGAGAGTGAGATTAGACTGGGTGGGATATTAAAGGATGTGGGGAGTGAGGGGGTGAGTAGGATTAGACTGGGTGGGATATTAAAGGGTGTGGGGTGTGAGGAGGAGAATGGGATTCGACTAGGTGGGATATTAAAGGGTGTGGGGAGTGAGGGGGGAGAGTGGGATTAGACTGGCTGGGATATAAAAGGGTGAGGGGGGAAAGTGAGATTAGACTGGGTGGGATATTAAAGGGTGTGGGGAGTGAAGGGGAGAGTGAGATTAGACTGGGTGGGATATTAAAGGGTGTGGGGAGTGAGGGGGAGAGTGAGATTAGACTGGGTGGGATATTAAAGGGTGTGGGGAGTGAGGGGGAGAGTGAGATTAGACTGGGTGGGATATTAAAGGGTCCGGGGAGTGAAGAAGAGAGTAGGATTAGACTGGGTGGGATATTAAAGGGTATGGGGAGTGAGGGGTAGAGTGGGATTAGACTGGGTGGGATATTAAACGGTACGGGGAGAGTGGGGTTAGACTGGGTGGGGTATTAAAGGGTGTGGGGTGTGAGGAGGAGAATGGGATTCGATTAGGTGGGATATTAAAGGGTCCGGGGAGTGAAGGAGAGAGTAGGATTAGACTGGGTGGGATATTAAAGGGTGTGGGGAGTGAGGAGGAGAATAGGATTAGATTGGGTGGGGTATTAAAGGGGGCGGGGAGAGTGGGTTTAGACTGGGTGGAATATTAAAGGGTCTGGGGAGTGAAGGGGGAGAGTGGGATTAGACTGGGTGGGATATTAAAGGGTACGGGGAGAGTGGGATTAGACTGGGTGGAATATTAAAGAGTTTGGAGAGTGAAGGAGAGAGCAGGATTAGACTGAGTGGGATATTAAAGGCTGCGGGGAGTGAGGGGCTGGGAGAGTGGGATTAGACTGGGTGGGATATTAAACGGTCTGAGGAGTGAGGGGGAGAGTGGGATTAGATTAGGTGGGATATTAAAGGCTGCGGGAGAGTGAGGGGGAGAGTGAGATTAGACTGGGTGGGATATTAAAGGGTGTGGGGGGTGAGATTAGACTGGGTGGGATATTAAAGGGTACGGGGAGTGAGGGGGAGAATGGGATTAGACTGGGTGGGATATTGAAGGGTCCGGGGAGTGAGGGCGAGAATGAGATTAGACTGGGTGGGATATTAAAGGGTGTGAGGAGTGAGGGGGGGAGTGGGATTCGATTAGGTGGGATATTAAAGGGTACGGGGAGTGAGGGGGAGAATGGGATTAGACTGGGTGGGATATTGAAGGGTCCGGGGAGTGAGGGGTAGAGTGAGATTAGACTGGGTGGGATATTAAATGGTGTGGAGAGTGAGATTAGATTGGGTGGGATATTAAAGGATGTAGGGAGTGAAGAAGAGAGTAGGATTAGACTGGGTGGGATATTAAAGGATGTAGGGAGTGAGGGGGAGAATGGGATTCGACTGGCTGGGATATTAAAGGGTGTGGGGAGTGAGGGGGAGAGTGAGATTAGATTGGGTGGGATATTGAAGGGTACGGGGAGAGTGGGTTTAGACTGGGTGGGATATTAAAGGGTACGGGGAGAGTGGGATTAGACTGGGTGGGATATTAAACGGTGTGGAGAGTGAGGGGGAGAATGGGATTAGACTGGGTGGGATATTGAAGGGTCCGGGGAGTGAGGGGTAGAGTGAGATTAGACTGGGTGGGATATTAAATGGTGTGGAGAGTGAGATTAGATTGGGTGGGATATTAAAGGATGTAGGGAGTGAAGAAGAGAGTAGGATTAGACTGGGTGGGATATTAAAGGATGTAGGGAGTGAGGGGGAGAATGGGATTCGACTGGGTGGGATATTAAAGGGTGTGGGGAGTGAGGGGGAGAGTGAGATTAGATTGGGTGGGATATTGAAGGGTACGGGGAGAGTGGGTTTAGACTGGGTGGGATATTAAAGGGTACGGGGAGAGTGGGATTAGACTGGGTGGGATATTAAACGGTGTGGAGAGTGAGGGGGAGAGTGAGATTAGATTGGGTGGGATATTGAAGGGTACGGGGAGAGTGGGTTTAGACTGGGTGGGATATTAAAGGGTACGGGGTGAGTGGGATTAGACTGGGTGGGAAAATGTGAGGAGGAGAATGGGATTAGAGTGCGTGGGATATTAAAGGGAGTGAGGAGGAGAGTGGGATTAGACTGGGTGAGATATTAAAAGGTGTGGGGAGTGAGATTAGACTGGCTGGGATATTAAATGGTGCGGGGAGTGAGGGGGATATTTAAGGTTGCGGGGAGTGAGGGGGAGTGTGGGATTAGACTGGGTGGGATATTAAAGGGTGTGGGGAGTGAGGGGGAGAGTGAGATTAGACTGGGTGGGATATTAAAGGGTGTGGGGAGTGAGGGGGAGTGTGGGATTAGACTGGGTGGGATATTAAAGGGTGTGGGGAGTGAGGGGGAGAGTGAGATTAGACTGGGTGGGATATTGAAGGGTCCGGGGAGTGAAGAAGAGAGTAGGATTAGACTGGGAGGGATATTAAAGGGTGAGGGGGAGAGAGAGATTAGACTGGGTGGGATATTAAAGGGTATGGGGAGTGAGGGGGAGAGTGTGGATTAGACTGGGTGGGATGTTGAAGGGTATGGGGAGTGAGGGGGAGAGTGTGGATTAGACTGGGTGGGATGTTGAAGGGTATGGGGAGTGAGGGGGAGAGTGAGATTAGACTGGGTGGGATATTAAAGGGTATGGGGAGTGAGGGGGAGAGTGAGATTAGACTGGGTGGGATATTAAAGGATGTAGGGAGTGAGGAGGAGAGTGGGATTCGACTGGGTGGGATATTAAACGGTGTGGGGAGTGAGGGGTAGAGTGAGATTAGACTGGGTGGGATATTAAAGGGTACGGGGTATTAAAGGGTGTGAGGAGTGAGGAGGAGAATGGGATTAGATTAGGTGGGATATTAAAGGGTCCGGGGAGTGAAGGAGAGAGTAGGATTAGACTGGGTGGGATATTAAAGGGTGGGGAGAGTGAGATTAGACTGGGTGGGATATTGAAGGGCCCGGGGAGCGAAGGAGAGAGTAGATTAGACTGGTCGGATATTAAAGGGTGTGGGGAGTGAGGAGGAGAATAGGATTAGATTGGGTGGGGTATTAAAGGGGGCGGGGAGAGTGGGTTTAGACTGGGTGGGATATTAAAGGGTCTGGGGAGTGAAGGGGGAGAGTGGGATTAGACTGGGTGGGATATTAAAGGGTACGGGGAGAGTGGGATTAGACTGGGTGGGATATTAAAGGCTGCGGGGAGTGAGGGGCTGGGAGAGTGGGATTAGACTGGGTGGGATATTAAACGGTTTGAGGAGTGAGGGGGAGAGTGGGATTAGATTAGGTGGGATATTAAAAGCTGCGGGGGAGTGAGGGGGAGAGTGAGATTAGACTGGTTGGGATATTAAAGGGTCTGGGGAGTGAGGGGGCAGAGTGGGATTAGACTGGGTGAGATATGAAAAGGTGTGGGGGGTGAGATTAGACTGGGTGGGATATTAAACGGTGAGGGGGAGAGTGAGATTATACTGGGTGGGATATTAAAGGGTGTGGGGAGTGAGGGGGAGAGTGAGATTAGATTGGGTGGGATATTGAAGGGTACGGGGAGAGTGGGTTTAGACTGGGTGGGATATTAAAGGGTACGGGGAGAGTGGGATTAGACTGGGTGGGATATTAAAAGGTGTGGGGAGTGAGGGGAAGAGTGAAATTCGACTGGGTGGGATATTAAAGTGTGTGAGGAGTGAGGGGGGAGAGTGGGATTAGATTAGGTGGGATATTAAAGGGTACGGGGAGTGAGGGGGAGAATGGGATTAGACTGGGTGGGATATTGAAGGGTCCGGGGAGTGAGGGGTAGAGTGAGATTAGACTGGGTGGGATATTAAATGGTGTGGAGAGTGAGATTAGATTGGGTGGGATATTAAAGGATGTAGGGAGTGAAGAAGAGAGTAGGATTAGACTGGGTGGGATATTAAAGGATGTAGGGAGTGAGGGGGAGAATGGGATTCGACTGGCTGGGATATTAAAGGGTGTGGGGAGTGAGGGGGAGAGTGAGATTAGATTGGGTGGGATATTGAAGGGTACGGGGAGAGTGGGTTTAGACTGGGTGGGATATTAAAGGGTACGGGGAGAGTGGGATTAGACTGGGTGGGATATTAAACGGTGTGGAGAGTGAGGGGGAGAATGGGATTAGACTGGGTGGGATATTGAAGGGTCCGGGGAGTGAGGGGTAGAGTGAGATTAGACTGGGTGGGATATTAAATGGTGTGGAGAGTGAGATTAGATTGGGTGGGATATTAAAGGATGTAGGGAGTGAAGAAGAGAGTAGGATTAGACTGGGTGGGATATTAAAGGATGTAGGGAGTGAGGGGGAGAATGGGATTCGACTGGGTGGGATATTAAAGGGTGTGGGGAGTGAGGGGGAGAGTGAGATTAGATTGGGTGGGATATTGAAGGGTACGGGGAGAGTGGGTTTAGACTGGGTGGGATATTAAAGGGTACGGGGAGAGTGGGATTAGACTGGGTGGGATATTAAACGGTGTGGAGAGTGAGGGGGAGAGTGAGATTAGATTGGGTGGGATATTGAAGGGTACGGGGAGAGTGGGTTTAGACTGGGTGGGATATTAAAGGGTACGGGGTGAGTGGGATTAGACTGGGTGGGAAAATGTGAGGAGGAGAATGGGATTAGAGTGCGTGGGATATTAAAGGGAGTGAGGAGGAGAGTGGGATTAGACTGGGTGTGATATTAAAGGGAGTGAGGAGGAGAGTGGGATTAGACTGGGTGAGATATTAAAAGGTGTGGGGAGTGAGATTAGACTGGCTGGGATATTAAATGGTGCGGGGAGTGAGGGGGATATTTAAGGTTGCGGGGAGTGAGGGGGAGTGTGGGATTAGACTGGGTGGGATATTAAAGGGTGTGGGGAGTGAGGGGGAGAGTGAGATTAGACTGGGTGGGATATTAAAGGGTGTGGGGAGTGAGGGGGAGTGTGGGATTAGACTGGGTGGGATATTAAAAGGGTGTGGGGAGTGAGGGGGAGAGTGAGATTAGACTGGGTGGGATATTGAAGGGTCCGGGGAGTGAAGAAGAGAGTAGGATTAGACTGGGAGGGATATTAAAGGGTGAGGGGGAGAGAGAGATTAGACTGGGTGGGATATTAAAGGGTATGGGGAGTGAGGGGGAGAGTGTGGATTAGACTGGGTGGGATGTTGAAGGGTATGGGGAGTGAGGGGGAGAGTGTGGATTAGACTGGGTGGGATGTTGAAGGGTATGGGGAGTGAGGGGGAGAGTGAGATTAGACTGGGTGGGATATTAAAGGGTATGGGGAGTGAGGGGGAGAGTGAGATTAGACTGGGTGGGATATTAAAGGATGTAGGGAGTGAGGAGGAGAGTGGGATTCGACTGGGTGGGATATTAAACGGTGTGGGGAGTGAGGGGTAGAGTGAGATTAGACTGGGTGGGATATTAAAGGGTACGGGGTATTAAAGGGTGTGAGGAGTGAGGAGGAGAATGGGATTAGATTAGGTGGGATATTAAAGGGTCCGGGGAGTGAAGGAGAGAGTAGGATTAGACTGGGTGGGATATTAAAGGGTGGGGAGAGTGAGATTAGACTGGGTGGGATATTGAAGGGCCCGGGGAGCGAAGGAGAGAGTAGATTAGACTGGGTCGGATATTAAAGGGTGTGGGGAGTGAGGAGGAGAATAGGATTAGATTGGGTGGGGTATTAAAGGGGGCGGGGAGAGTGGGTTTAGACTGGGTGGGATATTAAAGGGTCTGGGGAGTGAAGGGGGAGAGTGGGATTAGACTGGGTGGGATATTAAAGGGTACGGGGAGAGTGGGATTAGACTGGGTGGGATATTAAAGGCTGCGGGGAGTGAGGGGCTGGGAGAGTGGGATTAGACTGGGTGGGATATTAAACGGTTTGAGGAGTAAGGGGGAGAGTGGGATTAGATTAGGTGGGATATTAAAAGCTGCGGGGGAGTGAGGGGGAGAGTGAGATTAGACTGGTTGGGATATTAAAGGGTCTGGGGAGTGAGGGGGCAGAGTGGGATTAGACTGGGTGAGATATGAAAAGGTGTGGGGGGTGAGATTAGACTGGGTGGGATATTAAACGGTGAGGGGGAGAGTGAGATTATACTGGGTGGGATATTAAAGGGTGTGGGGAGTGAGGGGGAGAGTGAGATTAGACTGGGTGGGATATTGAAGGGTCCGGGGAGTGAAGAAGAGAGTAGGATTAGACTGGGTGGGATATTAAAGGGTGAGGGGGAGAGTGAGATTAGACTGGGTGGGATATTAAAGGGTGTGGGGAGTGAGGGGGAGAGTGAGATTAGACTGGGTGGGATATTGAAGGGTCCGGGGAGTGAAGAAGAGAGTAGGATTAGACTGGGTGGGATATTAAAGGGTGAGGGGGAGAGTGAGATTAGACTGGGTGGGATATTAAAGGGTGTGGGGAGTGAGGGGGAGAGTGAGATTAGACTGGGTGGGATATTAAAGGATGTAGGGAGTGAGGAGGAGAGTGGGATTCGACTGGGTGGGGTATTAAAGGGTGAGGGGGGTGAGATTAGACTGGGTGGGATATTAAAGGGTGGGGAGAGTGAGATTAGACGGGGTGGGATATTAAAGGGTACGGGGAATGAGGGGGAGAGTGAGATTAGACTGGGTGGGATATTGAAGGGCCCGGGGAGCGAAGGAGAGAGTAGGTTAGACTGGGTCGGATATTAAAGGGTGTGGGGAGTGAGGAGGAGAATAGGATTAGATTGGGTGGGGTATTAAAGGGGGCGGGGAGAGTGGGTTTAGACTGGGTGGGATATTAAAGGGTCTGGGGAGTGAAGGGGGAGAGTGGGATTAAACTGGGTGGGATATTAAAGTGTACGGGGAGAGTGGGATTAGACTGGGTGGGATATTAAAGGCTGCGGGGAGTGAGGGGCTGGGAGAGTGGGATTAGACTGGGTGGGATATTAAACGGTTTGAGGAGTGAGGGGGAGAGTGGGATTAGATTAGGTGGGATATTAAAAGCTGCGGGGGAGTGAGGGGGAGAGTGAGATTAGACTGGTTGGGATATTAAAGGGTCTGGGGAGTGAGGGGGCAGAGTGGGATTAGACTGGGTGAGATATGAAAAGGTGTGGGGGGTGAGATTAGACTGGGTGGGATATTAAACGGTGAGGGGGAGAGTGAGATTATACTGGGTGGGATATTAAAGGGTACGGGGAGTGAAGGGGAGAGTGGGATTAGACTGGGTGGGATATTAAATGGTGTGGAGAGTGAGATTAGATTGGGTGGGATATTAAAGGATGTAGGGAGTGAGGAGGAGAATGGGATTCGACTGGGTGGGATATTAAAGGGTGTGGGGAGTGAGGGGGGAGAGTGGGATTAGACTGGCTGGGATATAAAAGGGTGAGGGGGGAAAGTGAGATTAGACTGGGTGGGATATTAAAGGGTGTGGGGAGTGAGGGGGAGAGTGAGATTAGACTGGGTGGGATATTAAAGGGTGAGGGGGAGAGTGAGATTAGACTGGGTGGGATATTAAAGGGTATGGGGAGTGAGGGGTAGAGTGGGATTAGACTGGGTGGGATATTAAACGGTACGGGGAGAGTGGGGTTAGACTGGGTGGGGTATTAAAGGGTGTGGGGTGTGAGGAGGAGAATGGGATTCGATTAGGTGGGATATTAAAGGGTCCGGGGAGTGAAGGAGAGAGTAGGATTAGACTGGGTGGGATATTAAAGGGTGTGGGGAGTGAGGAGGAGAATAGGATTAGATTGGGTGGGGTATTAAAGGGGGCGGGGAGAGTGGGTTTAGACTGGGTGGGATATTAAAGGGTCTGGGGAGTGAAGGGGGAGAGTGGGATTAAACTGGGTGGGATATTAAAGTGTACGGGGAGAGTGGGATTAGACTGGGTGGGATATTAAAGGCTGCGGGGAGTGAGGGGCTGGGAGAGTGGGATTAGACTGGGTGGGATATTAAACGGTCTGAGGAGTGAGGGGGAGAGTGGGATTAGATTAGGTGGGATATTAAAGGCTGCGGGAGAGTGAGGGGGAGAGTGAGATTAGACTGGTTGGGATATTAAAGGGTGTGGGGGGTGAGATTAGACTGGGTGGGATATTAAAGGGTGTGGGGGGTGAGATTAGACTGGGTGGGATATTAAAGGGTACGGGGAGTGAGGGGGAGAATGGGATTAGACTGGGTGGGATATTAAAGGGTACGGGGAGTGAGGGGGAGAATGGGATTAGACTGGGTGGGATATTAAAGGGTGTGGGGAAGAGTGGAATTAAACTGGGTGGGATATTAAAAGGTGTGGGGAGTGAGGGGAAGAGTGAAATTAGACTGGGTGGGATATTAAAGGGTGTGAGGAGTGAGGGGGGGAGTGGGATTCGATTAGGTGGGATATTAAAGGGTACGGGGAGTGATGGGGAGAATTGGATTAGACTGGGTGGGATATTGAAGGGTCCGGGGAGTGAGGGGTAGAGTGAGATTAGACTGGGTGGGATATTAAATGGTGTGGAGAGTGAGATTAGATTGGGTGGGATATTAAAGGATGTAGGGAGTGAAGAGGAGAGTAGGATTAGACTGGGTGGGATATTAAAGGATGTAGGGAGTGAGGGGGAGAATGGGATTCGACTGGGTGGGATATTAAAGGGTGTGGGGAGTGAGGGGGAGAGTGAGATTAGATTGGGTGGGATATTGAAGGGTACGGGGAGAGTGGGTTTAGACTGGGTGGGATATTAAAGGGTACGGGGAGAGTGGGATTAGACTGGGTGGGATATTAAACGGTGTGGAGAGTGAGGGGGAGAATGGGATTAGACTGGGTGGGATATTGAAGGGTCCGGGGAGTGAGGGGTAGAGTGAGATTAGACTGGGTGGGATATTAAATGGTGTGGAGAGTGAGATTAGATTGGGTGGGATATTAAAGGATGTAGGGAGTGAAGAAGAGAGTAGGATTAGACTGGGTGGGATATTAAAGGATGTAGGGAGTGAGGGGGAGAATGGGATTCGACTGGGTGGGATATTAAAGGGTGTGGGGAGTGAGGGGGAGAGTGAGATTAGATTGGGTGGGATATTGAAGGGTACGGGGAGAGTGGGTTTAGACTGGGTGGGATATTAAAGCGTACGGGGAGAGTGGGATTAGACTGGGTGGGATATTAAACGGTGTGGAGAGTGAGGGGGAGAGTGAGATTAGATTGGGTGGGATATTGAAGGGTACGGGGAGAGTGGGTTTAGACTGGGTGGGATATTAAAGGGTACGGGGTGAGTGGGATTAGACTGGGTGGGAAAATGTGAGGAGGAGAATGGGATTAGAGTGCGTGGGATATTAAAGGGAGTGAGGAGGAGAGTGGGATTAGACTGGGTGAGATATTAAAGGGAGTGAGGAGGAGAGTGGGATTAGACTGGGTGAGATATTAAAAGGTGTGGGGAGTGAGATTAGACTGGCTGGGATATTAAATGGTGCGGGGAGTGAGGGGGATATTTAAGGTTGCGGGGAGTGAGGGGGAGTGTGGGATTAGACTGGGTGGGATATTAAAGGGTGTGGGGAGTGAGGGGGAGTGTGGGATTAGACTGGGTGGGATATTAAAGGGTGTGGGGAGTGAGGGGGAGTGTGGGATTAGACTGGGTGGGATATTGAAGGGTCCGGGGAGTGAAGAAGAGAGTAGGATTAGACTGGGAGGGATATTAAAGGGTGAGGGGGAGAGAGAGATTAGACTGGGTGGGATATTAAAGGGTATGGGGAGTGAGGGGGAGAGTGTGGATTAGACTGGGTGGGATGTTGAAGGGTATGGGGAGTGAGGGGGAGAGTGTGGATTAGACTGGGTGGGATGTTGAAGGGTATGGGGAGTGAGGGGGAGAGTGAGATTAGACTGGGTGGGATGTTGAAGGGTATGGGGAGTGAGGGGGAGAGTGAGATTAGACTGGGTGGGATATTAAAGGGTATGGGGAGTGAGGGGGAGAGTGAGATTAGACTGGGTGGGATATTAAAGGATGTAGGGAGTGAGGAGGAGAGTGGGATTCGACTGGGTGGGATATTAAACGGTGTGGGGAGTGAGGGGTAGAGTGAGATTAGACTGGGTGGGATATTAAAGGGTACGGGGTATTAAAGGGTGTGAGGAGTGAGGAGGAGAATGGGATTAGATTAGGTGGGATATTAAAGGGTCCGGGGAGTGAAGGAGAGAGTAGGATTAGACTGGGTGGGATATTAAAGGGTGGGGAGAGTGAGATTAGACTGGGTGGGATATTGAAGGGCCCGGGGAGTGAAGGAGAGAGTAGATTAGACTGGGTCGGATATTAAAGGGTGTGGGGAGTGAGGAGGAGAATAGGATTAGATTGGGTGGGGTATTAAAGGGGGCGGGGAGAGTGGGTTTAGACTGGGTGAGATATGAAAAGGTGTGGGGGGTGAGATTAGACTGGGTGGGATATTAAACGGTGAGGGGGAGAGTGAGATTATACTGGGTGGGATATTAAAGGGTGTGGGGAGTGAGGGGGAGAGTGAGATTAGACTGGGTGGGATATTAAAGGATGTAGGGAGTGAGGAGGAGAGTGGGATTCGACTGGGTGGGGTATTAAAGGGTGAGGGGGGTGAGATTAGACTGGGTGGGATATTAAAGGGTGGGGAGAGTGAGATTAGACTGGGTGGGATATTAAAGGGTACGGGGAATGAGGGGGAGAGTGAGATTAGACTGGGTGGGATATTGAAGGGCCCAGGGAGCGAAGGAGAGAGTAGGTTAGACTGGGTCGGATATTAAAGGGTGTGGGGAGTGAGGAGGAGAATAGGATTAGATTGGGTGGGGTATTAAAGGGGGCGGGGAGAGTGGGTTTAGACTGGGTGGGATATTAAAGGGTCTGGGGAGTGAAGGGGGAGAGTGGGATTAAACTGGGTGGGATATTAAAGGCTGCGGGGAGTGAGGGGCTGGGAGAGTGGGATTAGACTGGGTGGGATATTAAACGGTTTGAGGAGTGAGGGGGAGAGTGGGATTAGATTAGGTGGGATATTAAAAGCTGCGGGGGAGTGAGGGGGAGAGTGAGATTAGACTGGTTGGGATATTAAAGGGTCTGGGGAGTGAGGGGGCAGAGTGGGATTAGACTGGGTGAGATATGAAAAGGTGTGGGGGGTGAGATTAGACTGGGTGGGATATTAAACGGTGAGGGGGAGAGTGAGATTATACTGGGTGGGATATTAAAGGGTGTGGGGAGTGAGGGGGAGAGTGAGATTAGATTGGGTGGGATATTAAAGGGTACGGGGAGTGAAGGGGAGAGTGGGATTAGACTGGGTGGGATATTAAATGGTGTGGAGAGTGAGATTAGATTGGGTGGGATATTAAAGGATGTAGGGAGTGAGGAGGAGAATGGGATTCGACTGGGTGGGATATTAAAGGGTGTGGGGAGTGAGGGGGGAGAGTGGGATTAGACTGGCTGGGATATAAAAGGGTGAGGGGGGAAAGTGAGATTAGACTGGGTGGGATATTAAAGGGTGTGGGGAGTGAGGGGGAGAGTGAGATTAGACTGGGTGGGATATTAAAGGGTGAGGGGGAGAGTGAGATTAGACTGGGTGGGATATTAAAGGGTGTGGGGAGTGAAGAAGAGAGTAGGATTAGACTGGGTGGGATATTAAAGGGTGAGGGGGAGAGTGAGATTAGACTGGGTGGGATATTAAAGGGTATGGGGAGTGAGGGGTAGAGTGGGATTAGACTGGGTGGGATATTAAACGGTACGGGGAGAGTGGGGTTAGACTGGGTGGGGTATTAAAGGGTGTGGGGTGTGAGGAGGAGAATGGGATTCGATTAGGTGGGATATTAAAGGGTCCGGGGAGTGAAGGAGAGAGTAGGATTAGACTGGGTGGGATATTAAAGGGTGTGGGGAGTGAGGAGGAGAATAGGATTAGATTGGGTGGGGTATTAAAGGGGGCGGGGAGAGTGGGTTTAGACTGGGTGGGATATTAAAGGGTCTGGGGAGTGAAGGGGGAGAGTGGGATTAGACTGGGTGGGATATTAAAGGGTACGGGGAGAGTGGGATTAGACTGGGTGGAATATTAAAGAGTTTGGAGAGTGAAGGAGAGAGCAGGATTAGACTGGGTGGGATATTAAAGGCTGCGGGGAGTGAGGGGCTGGGAGAGTGGGATTAGACTGGGTGGGATATTAAACGGTCTGAGGAGTGAGGGGGAGAGTGGGATTAGATTAGGTGGGATATTAAAGGCTGCGGGAGAGTGAGGGGGAGAGTGAGATTAGACTGGTTGGGATATTAAAGGGTGTGGGGGGTGAGATTAGACTGGGTGGGATATTAAAGGGTACGGGGAGTGAGGGGGAGAATGGGATTAGACTGGGTGGGATATTAAAGGGTACGGGGAGTGAGGGGGAGAATGGGATTAGACTGGGTGGGATATTAAAGGGTGTGGGGAAGAGTGGAATTAAACTGGGTGGGATATTAGAAGGTGTGGGGAGTGAGGGGAAGAGTGAAATTAGACTGGGTGGGATATTAAAGGGTGTGAGGAGTGAGGGGGGGAGTGGGATTCGATTAGGTGGGATATTAAAGGGTACGGGGAGTGAGGGGGAGAATTGGATTAGACTGGGTGGGATATTGAAGGGTCCGGGGAGTGAGGGGGGAGAGTGGGATTAGACTGGGTGGGATATTAAATGGTGTGGAGAGTGAGATTAGATTGGGTGGGATATTAAAGGATGTAGGGAGTGAAGAAGAGAGTAGGATTAGACTGGGTGGGATATTAAAGGGTGTGGGGAAGAGTGGAATTAAACTGGGTGGGATATTAAAAGGTGTGGGGAGTGAGGGGATGAGTGAAATTAGACTGGGTGGGATATTAAAGGGTGTGAGGAGTGAGGGGGGGAGTGGGATTCGATTAGGTGGGATATTAAAGGGTACGGGGAGTGAGGGGGAGAATTGGATTAGACTGGGTGGGATATTGAAGGGTCCGGGGAGTGAGGGGGGAGAGTGGGATTAGACTGGGTGGGATATTAAATGGTGTGGAGAGTGAGATTAGATTGGGTGGGATATTAAAGGATGTAGGGAGTGAAGAAGAGAGTAGGATTAGACTGGGTGGGATATTAAAGGATGTAGGGAGTGAGGGGGAGAGTGGGATTAGACTGGGTGGGATATTAAACGGTGTGGAGAGTGAGGGGGAGAGTGAGATTAGACTGGGTGGGATATTAAACGGTGTGGAGAGTGAGGGGGAGAGTGAGATTAGATTGGGTGGGATATTGAAGGGTACGGGGAGAGTGGGTTTAGACTGGGTGGGAAAATGTGAGGAGGAGAATGGGATTAGAGTGCGTGGGATATTAAAGGGAGTGAGGAGGAGAGTGGGATTAGACTGGGTGAGATATTAAAAGGTGTGGGGAGTGAGATTAGACTGGCTGGGATATTCAAGGGTGCGGGGAGTGAGGGGGAGTGTGGGATTAGACTGGGTGGGATATTAAAGGGTGTGGGGAGTGAGGGGGAGAGTGAGATTAGACTGGGTGGTATATTGAAGGGTCCGGGGAGTGAAGAAGAGAGTAGGATTAGACTGGGAGGGATATTAAAGGGTGAGGGGGAGAGAGAGATTAGACTGGGTGGGATATTAAAGGGTATGGGGAGTGAGGGGGAGAGTGTGGATTAGACTGGGTGGGATGTTGAAGGGTATGGGGAGTGAGGGGGAGAGTGAGATTAGACTGGGTGGGATATTCAAGGGTATGGGGAGTGAGGGGGAGAGTGAGATTAGACTGGGTGGGATATTAAAGGATGTAGGGAGTGAGGAGGAGAGTGGGATTCGACTGGGTGGGATATTAAACGGTGTGGGGAGTGAGGGGTAGAGTGAGATTAGACTGGGTGGGATATTAAAGGGTACGGGGTATTAAAGGGTGTGAGGAGTGAGGAGGAGAATGGGATTAGATTAGGTGGGATATTAAAGGGTCCGGGGAGTGAAGGAGAGAGTAGGATTAGACTGGGTGGGATATTAAAGGGTGGGGAGAGTGAGATTAGACTGGGTGGGATATTGAAGGGCCCGGGGAGCGAAGGAGAGAGTAGATTAGACTGGGTCGGATATTAAAGGGTGTGGGGAGTGAGGAGGAGAATAGGATTAGATTGGGTGGGGTATTAAAGGGGGCGGGGAGAGTGGGTTTAGACTGGGTGGGATATTAAAGGGTCTGGGGAGTGAAGGGGGAGAGTGGGATTAGACTGGGTGGGATATTAAAGGGTACGGGGAGAGTGGGATTAGACTGGGTGGGATATTAAAGGCTGCGGGGAGTGAGGGGCTGGGAGAGTGGGATTAGACTGGGTGGGATATTAAACGGTTTGAGGAGTGAGGGGGAGAGTGGGATTAGATTACGTGGGATATTAAAAGCTGCGGGGGAGTGAGGGGGAGAGTGAGATTAGACTGGTTGGGATATTAAAGGGTCTGGGGAGTGAGGGGGCAGAGTGGGATTAGACTGGGTGAGATATGAAAAGGTGTGGGGGGTGAGATTAGACTGGGTGGGATATTAAAGGGTGTGGGGAGTGAGGGGGAGAGTGAGATTGGACTGGGTGGGATATTGAAGGGTCCGGGGAGTGAAGAAGAGAGTAGGATTAGGCTGGGTGGGATATTAAAGGGTGAGGGGGAGAGTGAGATTAGACTGGGTGGGATATTAAAGGGTGTGGGGAGTGAGGGGGAGAGTGAGATTAGACTGGGTGGGATATTAAAGGATGTAGGGAGTGAGGAGGAGAGTGGGATTCGACTGGGTGGGGTATTAAAGGGTGAGGGGGGTGAGATTAGACTGGGTGGGATATTAAAGGGTGGGGAGAGTGAGATTAGACTGGGTGGGATATTAAAGGGTACGGGGAATGAGGGGGAGAGTGAGATTAGACTGGGTGGGATATTGAAGGGCCCGGGGAGCGAAGGAGAGAGTAGGTTAGACTGGGTCGGATATTAAAGGGTGTGGGGAGTGAGGAGGAGAATAGGATTAGATTGGGTGGGGTATTAAAGGGGGCGGGGAGAGTGGGTTTAGACAGGGTGGGATATTAAAGGGTCTGGGGAGTGAAGGGGGAGAGTGGGATTAAACTGGGTGGGATATTAAAGTGTACGGGGAGAGTGGGATTAGACTGGGTGGGATATTAAAGGCTGCGGGGAGTGAGGGGCTGGGAGAGTGGGATTAGACTGGGTGGAATATTAAAGGGTGTGGGGAGTGAGGGGGAGAGTGGGATTAGATTAGGTGGGATATTAAAGGCTGTGGGGAAGAGTGGAATTAAACTGGGTGGGATATTAAAAGGTGTGGGGAGTGAGGGGAAGAGTGAGATTAGACTGGGTGTGATATTAAAAGGTGTGGGGAGTGAGGGGAAGAGTGAGATTAGACTGGGTGGGATATTAAAGTGTGTGAGGAGTGAGGGGGGAGAGTGGGATTAGATTAGGTGGGATATTAAAGGGTCTGGGGAGTGAAGGGGGAGAGTGGGATTAGACTGGGTGGGATATTAAAGGGTGCGGGGAGAGTGGGATTAGACTGGGTGGGATATTAAAGGGTACGGGGAGAGTGGGATTAGACTGGGTGGGATATTAAAGGGTACGGGGAGAGTGGGATTAGACTGGGTGGGATATTAAAGGGTGCGGGGAGGGGGGAGAGTGGGATTAGATTAGGTGGGATATTTAAGGGTACGGGGCGTGAGTGGGAGAGTGGGATTAGACTGGGTGGGATATTAAAGGGTGCGGGGAGTGAGGGGGAGAATGGGATTAGACTGGGTGGGATATTAAAGGGTGCGGGGAGGGGGGAGAGTGGGATTAGATTAGGTGGGATATTTAAGGGTACGGGGCGTGAGTGGGAGAGTGGGATTAGACTGGGTGGGATATTAAAGGCTGCGGGGGGTGAGGTGGGAAGAGTGGGATTAAACTGGGTGGGATATTAAAGGGTACGGGGTGAGTGGGATTCGACTGGGTGGGATATTGAAGGGTCCGGGGAGTGATGAAAAGAGTAGGATTAGACTGGGTGGGATATTAAAGGGTGTGGGGAGTGAGGGGGAGAGTGGGATTAGACTGGGTGGGATATTAAACGGGGTGGAGAGTGAGGGGGAGAGTGGGATTAGACTGGGTGGGATATTAAAGGGTACGGGGAGAGTGGGAGGGATATTAAAGGGTGTGGGGAGTGAGGGGGAGAGTGAGATTAGACTGGGTGGGATATTGAAGGGTGAGGGGAGTGAGGGGGAGAGTGAGATTAGACTGGGTGGGATGTTGAAGGGTGAGGGGAGTGAGGGGGAGAGTGAGATTAGACTGGGTGGGATATTGAAGTGTGTGGGGAGTGAGGGGGAGAGTGAGATTAGACTGGGTGGGATATTGAAGGGTGAGTGGAGTGAGGGGGAGAGTGAGATTAGATTAGAAAGCTGCTTTGATGTGATTTTAATTTTTTGAGAAACATCAGTAATTGTTGGGTTTAATTAAAGAAAGGCAGGTTTATTAATCAATGTGCAATGTACATATTCGTTTGCTCGTACCATGGGGACCTGAAGTAACTACATTTTAATGTTATTTTTCATTGTTCTAGCACTTTACCATCAGGGCACAAAAATTAAATTACACATCGACAAAATTAGTGTGTACGGTTAATGAGAGTCTAGTTTTTAATGAGTAAGTTTTAGTATATAGTGTGCTTGTTAATCTTGTGATAACTTGTTTATTTTTATAATCTTAAACAATCAGAAAGCAGTGACGCAGGGCGTAATGCCATGTGACCAATAATTACTTTCTACCTCTTGTTTGCCCTCTCTCTCGCTCATTGACTGAAACCTTTATCACCTCGTCTCCCTCCATCTCACTTGTAATTCTTTGAGATGGAGTCCGAATGAGGTACAACTGTCAACCCTCTCCTCATCACCCAAGATAAAGATGATATCCCTGCTATTCTCCAATGTACCCCCATTTTATGATTGGTTTGAAAGTCTGGGACACAAACGTCCCGGGGATTTGACATGTCTCGGGCTTGCCCCTGAACCCAGCCCTTAATTTCCACATGGCATTGTCAGTCCAAGCTGTGGCCTGTTCTTGTTTAGTTTGTAACTTTTTTATTTGACTTAAATGAGTTTTCCCACCATCTCCAACTTGTGCTGTTACCTGTGTGCGTCTCCCCCCCCCCCCTCCCCTTTACGCACCTTTTAAAAACAAAAGTGATACAAAACTAAAGAAAAATTGACGATGACTTTTTTTTGTGCTTTTGATTTCAATTTCTTTTTGTCCCTCACCAACACTTTCCTCTCTCTCTCTCTCTCTTTCGTTTTTGTTTCATTTAAAAACACAAAGCGCTGTGAAACCAATCCCGGTGCCCTGGGTCCTTGTGCCACCACACAAAACAAAAAGTCTCCGAGACGAGAGCAGACGCGCACACACACACACAGAGCGTCACTTTCTCCGACGCTGCCTAAAGCATCCCATAGCTGTGCTGTCACAGGAGACGGAGGCTTCGCCTCGTAAGTTGCATTGTTGGAATGAGGTGTTTCTTTGCAAAGATTTAAAATCTATCAGAACCGTCATGTCACAGTATCGCTGCCTTGCATGACATGAGTATACTTTGCGATTGTGCCGTGCATTTTCTTACTTTGCCCGTGGTTCCAGTGGACTAGATGTTGTTTTAATGAAATTATGTTCTGGTTGTTTTTTTTTTAATGAACCCCCCCCCACCCCCCCAAAACCTTTTAGTGACCTTAAACCCTCTTGTTGCATTGTAGGCACATTGTTACAGTCTGCCATTTACCTCAGTGCCATTCTTAATTTTCATCAAGTTCTGTTTGGTCATTTAAAAAAAAATCAAACAATTTTTTCAGTCCTGCTTTCTTTTTGCCTTTCTTTCTTTATTCTCCACTCTTCCTGCTCCCCCAACACTCAGGCTGTTCTCTTGTAATCCATTGTCACAAATGCCTTAGCAAACCACTTTGCCTCCAGGTGGTTTCCGCCTTCCCTCCTCCCCGCCCCGGCCCTCAGATCTCAGCCCCTAAAACAAGACATTGGGTTCCAATTCTCAGCTTCAATCAGTTCTCCAGTTCCTCTCCCTTGCTGGATGTCCCTCATGACCATTCATAACTCCACAGTTGGCCCGTAACTTAACCACTGATCGGATGAGCTGTTAAACTGAGGCCTCGCCTTCCCCCCCACCACCCCCCCCCCCCCCCGCCAACCCCTTCGGTGGCTGCAAAAAGACCCCGCGGCCCCCAGTTGATAGGACAGCCTTCTCATCCCAGAAACCAGTCTGGTGACCCTCCACTGCACCCGCAAAACTACACAGTACTCCAGGTATGGCCTCGCCAAAGGTCTCCCAGATCACAGGAACAAGGGGATGGTCTTCTGCACCTGGTCAGTTCACAACGGGACCACCGCATTGCCATCAGCAGGCCAAAGCAGCAAAATATTTACAGAGCAATGACAAATAACCTACAATTGGACTGATGGATCTGAATGCTGGTCCAATAAAAGTGGGCAGCAGTGGAGGTTACACGTTGAAAATAATGAGGCTTGTAACTCCCTTTACAACTTAGTGCAAGTTAATGAAGCCCAGCCACAGACCAAAAGAGGAATGTCATTGCGAGACACCACAACGAGCGTCCCGAGCACCCTCACTCATCCAATTCATGCACAGCTTCAGTGCCACAAAGGGGCAGGTCAGGCGGGGTCCTGACCCCGAACCGGTTGTGCCCCTCTTCCCTCCACCTGCCAGTCTTTCCTTTTTAGTCTGACAAATAAAGCATGGCCCACTTTCTGTCCAGCTCAGCATGCTTTCCTACCTTCACTCAATGATTTAATGAATCACTTTATTTCTTTTTAAAAAGTGCTGATATGTGATAACCAAACATGATCTCTGCTTGCTGGAAAATTGCACATTGGTTGTTGCCAAGCAACCAATGGAGACGGGGGTTTAAAAGAGAAACAGACTCAGAATCTCCAGCTCCCTGTGTATTTTGTGTGTGTGTGGGTGTGTGTTTGTTGGGTGTGTGTTGTGTGTGGTGTTTTATTTTTAAATTTTTGCGTGTGTATCTATATATATATATATATATTCTATATCTGTGGCCTGTGCTTGCAGTTTTAACGTTCGGCCTTGTTCTGTGTGCCCAGTGCTTGCAAGGTCTCCGAGCAGCCTGAGCTAGTTTTACATGCAACACAATGGATCATGGTTAATATTAAAAATGAATCAAAGGTTCCTTTAAAGATTCCCCCCGGTGACTGCTTCGATTGCGAGATGAGCTGGATGTGAAGACTGAAGGAAGCTTTCTCAGTGTAGAGCAGGAAGTGCAAAGCTAGAATTTCCTCCGCCCACAGGTTAGTGCCAGGATTAGTTGATCTTGGGCAGGGAGGTGGAGGGGGTCTAAAATTGGACTCATCGAGGGGGTGAGCAGGAATATTAACTGGACTCCCCACTTCTGATCTACGCTGTCCCCATCAAACACTCATGGGACAAAAAGTGCTGGAGAAACTCAGCAGGTCTGGCAGCATCTGTGGAGAGAGAAGCAGAGTTAATGTTTCAGGTCAGTGACCCTTCATCAGAACTGGCAAAGGTTAGAAAAGGATTAGGTTTTAAGCAAGTGAAATGGAGGGGGGTGGGGGAGAGAACAACGAGGAAGGTGTTTGATAGGGCACAGGGAGATTAAATAACAAAGCTGTCCTGAGACAAAGGCAAAGAGTGTGTTACTGCTTCACACTCTGGTGAAAGACAAAGCATTAGTCCAGAGAGAGTGTTAATAGCTGAATAATGAGCAGCTCTGACTACATGAAAAACAGGCACATGGTTAAAAAACAAACTATTCTTTTAAAAAGGCCAGTCATGCTCTGAAGTTATTGAACTCAATGTTCAGTCCACGAGGCTGTAGTGTGCCTAATCGAAAGATCAGGTGCTGCTCCTCGAGCTTGCGTTGATGTTCACTGGAACACTAGAGCAGGCCAAAGACAGGAATGTTGGCATGAGAGCAGTGGGGGGTTGTTGAAATGGCAAGTAACCGGAAACTCGGGGTCATGCTTTCGGACTGAGAGGTGTTCCGCAAAGCGGTCACCCAATCTGTGCTTGGTCTCCCCAATGTAGAGGAGACCACACTGTGAGCAGCGAATACAGTATACTACATTGAAAGAAGTACAAAGGAGTGTTTGGGGCCTTGGATAGTGAGGAGGAGGTAAAAGGGCAGGTATTACACCTCTTGCGATTGCGTGGGAAGGGGACAAGGTGTTGGGGGTAATGGAGGAGTGGACCAGGGTGTTGTGAAGGGAACGATCCCTTCGGAATGCTGACAGGGGAGGGGAAGGGAAGATGGTAGTGGCATCACACTAGAGGTGGCGGAAATGGCGGAGGATGATCCTTTGAATGTGGAGGCTGGTGGGGTGGAAAGTGAGGACAAGGGGAACCCTGTCGCTGTTCTGGGAGGGAGGGGAAGAGGTGAGTGTAGAGGTGTGGGAAATGGGCCCTACACAGTTGAGGGCCCTGTCAACCACAGTGTGTGAGGGGGGGGGGGGGGGAATCCTCGGTTGAGGCAAAAGGAAGACATATCAGAAGCGCTGTCATGGAAGGTAGCATCATCAGAGCAGATGCGTCGGAGACAGAGAAACTGGCAGAATGGAATGGAATCCTTACAGGAGGCAGGGTGTGAAGAAGTATAGTTGATTTAGCTGTGGGAGTCGGTGGGCTTATAATGGATATTAGTAAACAGCCTATCCCCAGAGATGGAGATAGAGAAGTCGAGGAAGGGAAGGGAAGTGTTGGAGATGCACCATGTAAAGGTGAGAGAAGGGTGGAAATTAGAAGCAAAGTTGATCAAGTTTTCCAGTTTGGGGCGAGAGCAGGAAACGGCACCGATACAGTCATCAATGTACCGGAAAAAGAGTTGGGGGAGGGGGCCTGAGTAGGACTGGAACAAGGAATGTTCGACACATCCCACAAAAAGACAGGCATAACTAGGACCCATGCGGGTACCCATAGCAACACCTTTTACTTGAAGGAAGTGGGTGGAGTTGAAGGAGAAGTTGTTCAATGTGAGAACAAGTTCATCCAGGCAGAGGAGAGCGGTGGTGCTTGGGGACTGCTGCTCATTATTCAGTTATTAACACTCTGTCTGGACTAATGCTTTGTCTTTCACCACAGAGTGTGAAGCATTAACACACTCTTTACCTTTGTCCCAGGACAGCTTTGTTATTTCATCTCTCCTGTCCTATCAAATACCTTACACTTTGCTTAAAACCTAATTCTTTTCTAAGCTTTGCCAGTTCAGATGAAAGGTCACAGAACCTGAAACGTTAACTCTGCTTCTCTCTTCACAGATGCTGCCAGACTTGCTGAGTATTTCCAGCACTTTGTGTTTTTGTTTCAGATTTCCAGCATCTGCAGTATTATGCTTTTATTTTGGGTACAGTACGGGGGTTAGATACAGAGTAAAGCTCCCTCTACACTGTCCCCATCAAACACTCCCAGGACAGGTACAGCATGGGGATTAGATACAGAGTAAAGCTCCCTCTACACTGTCCCCCATCAAACACTCCCAGGACAGGTACAGCATGGGGATTAGATACAGAGTAAAGCTCCCTCTACACTGTCCCCATCAAACACTCCCAGGACAGGTACAGCACGGGGGTTAGATACAGAGTAAAGCTCCCTCTACACTGTCCCCATCAAACACTCCCAGGACAGGTACAGCACGGGGATTAGATACAGAGTAAAGCTCCCTCTACACTGTCCCCATCAAACACTCCCAGGACAGGTACAGCACGGGGGTTAGATACAGAGTAAAGCTCCCTCTACACTGTCCCCATCAAACACTCCCAGGACAGGTACAGCACGGGGGTTAGATACAGAGTAAAGCTCCCTCTACACTGTCCCCATCAAACACTCCCAGGACAGGTACAGTACGGGGATTAGATACAGAGTAAAGCTCCCTCTACACTGTCCTCATCAAACACTCCCATGACAGGTACAGCACGGGGATTAGATACAGAGTAAATCTCCCTCTACACTGTCCCCATCAAACACTCCCAGGACAGGTCCAGCACGGGGTTAGATACAGAGTAAAGCTCCCTCTACACTGTCCCCATCAAACACTCCCAGGACAGGTACAGCATGGGGGTTAGATACAGGGTAAAGCTCCCTCTACACTGTCCCCATCAAACACTCCCAGGACAGGTACAGCATGGGGGTTAGATACAGAGTAAATCTCCCTCTACACTGTCCCCCATCAAACACTCCCAGGACAGGTACAGCATGGGGGTTAGATACAGAGTAAATCTCCCTCTACACTGTCCCCCATCAAACACTCCCAGGACAGGTACAGTACGGGGGTTAGATACAGAGTAAATCTCTGGGACCTGCCATTGTCAGCTGATAGGAAGGCCAATGTTAGAGCTAGACCCTTTTTAAAAAATCTTTCCCAACAGTCACATTGCCTATATTCCCAGCTGTCTGAGGATTTCTTCCCTCAGTCCCTGGTCCTGCACATGGAACTTTGAGCCAATTGTTGAGTGGTGAGTTATCCATAATCCATTGTGTTGCTGCCGATTGCAGCATGCTGTGCCTGTTGCTGACACATTGCTGGTTGTTGCAGTCTGGTTACCCACTACTAACCACTCTCTTTTTCTCTCTCTCTCACTACTTTCCTTTCTCTACTATCTCATTCCATCTCTCTACTCCCTTCATCTCATGGTCTTTATCCACCAACCCACTCCCCCCATCACCCCTCCCCCTCCTTTCTGTTCCCCACCTTCCCTCCTGTTCTTGCCCACCCCTCTTCCCTCCCCTCCTTCCCTCTCTCTCCTCCTTCCCTTCACCAATCTGTTCTAGGGCTGAGGGCTCATTGCAGGAAGGAGCTGTGACTGTTTTCTCCCATCCTTTCCCTTCCAACATCTCAGTCAGCATCTCGGTGGAGCACACCATGCCTCTCTACACTGGAAGCTCTTTCAGATTTCATTCCATTGTCCTCAACAGTTCCTCCCTGACCCATGGCTTTGACACAACCCAGGATGGATGGTTGCCTGCTCATTGGATCATTCTTTTTGGATGTAACTCTGTCATTTCATATTTAAAGATGTTGGTAAGTTAGCAGAGCAGAAGCCAGAGTCAGTGTAAAACAATTCAGAGATCAGCATGCAGGGCGATGACCAGAACAAAGATGGCAGGCCACTGCTGACATTTTTGCAAGTTTTTCCTTCTCTTTTCTTCCTCCCTTTAAGGGCCCCCCTCCCCACTCACCTCAAAATCTGGCCAGGGTCCCATTCTGCTCTTCCCACCCACCCCCTCCCCAACCCGTCCTGGGGCCCATTTGTGAACACGAGTCTAGATGGTGAGATATTCAACTTGCGGGGGCATCACAGCCCAGCCCAATCCTGCCTGATGCTTACACTCATGCATTTTCCCAACCCAGAGTCACTGTAATGATCAGGAGCAGTGATGTCACTTCCAACTGCTCACTACAAGTGCACACAACACAGGCTAGAATCAAAAGGAAGGAAAATAAACACCGTCCCCTCCAGAAGCTTAATACACGGCGGGCCAAAAAAAGAAGCTCTTTATAAATAAAACCCAACCGCCTTCGCTGGGCAGCTGAGGCTGCATAATAACTGTGCTCAGCTCCTGACAGGCTGGTGCCCAAGTTGCTGAGGCACAAATCTCTGCAAAGTGCAGATACCACTGGATTATGCAGCTTGTAATGTGAATTGGTCTCTTCCTCCCCAGTGAGGAGGTTGCCTCTGTTCCTCCTGCTTGTGGGAGATATTGGATAAGCTGACGCCAGCACAGCCTCAACGTCTGAGCGAGAAAAACCTTCACAAAATACCACCCCCCCCCCAACCAGTGTGCAAACCTCTTCCCCACCCATCACTCCATGCCCAGGTCATTGATTATAAAATTCCCATTTTTACAATGTGCACCTGGAACTCACCATTTCATCGGCGCCTGAGGAGTCAGGCTAAAGAGGACCAGGGCCAAACACACGTTAATGTATCAGCCCATAATAATGCTGATCACCTGAAACGTCCTTCCTCCACAAGCTTGAAGGGGGACAAGGACCAGAGGGGAAAAGGTGACACACGAATCCCATGCCCCACTGCACAATATCCGAGTATTCACACACTATCTCATCACATACCATCTCACCACCCCCCCTCCCCAGGCTGGTGTGCACACACGCCCCCCCCCCCCCCCCCACCCCAAGACAAATCAATGTTCCAGACTTACTGTCGACCAAAGGGGTATCAAACATCCACTGGAGGATGGCCTGGAAATTACTGTTCATCTTCTCCTTTGCTCTCTGGCACCTAGTCAATATTTATTGTACATAATCAAAAAGGATTAAATGACCTCCATTCTGAATTGTTAAATCTCAGAAATTGTGTTACCGTTTTCTTGAGCCTTGAGATGTGAGTGAGAGGGGCCCCAGTATTATCGTTGGGGGAGGCAGGGGGGGGGGTTGAATTAACACTCATTGCATCTGCTATTTACATGCCTTCTGTTAACAAGGAGTCCGGGGTGAGTGTGGCTCACCCACGGGTTATAAAGCTCTCTCTCTCTCTCGGCACTTCAAAGCTGGAATTATGGGACAGATTTTAGGAAATTTTAGTGAAAAAAAAAAGCATTGGAATCGGGTTTTGATTTAAGATGTTAATTTATTTTTTAATTTATTCTCTTTTATTTAATGTTGACAAAGTCAAAAAAAAAATACAATGCTGCTTTAACTCTGTTCAATAAAGAATTTTCAAAAACCCTAACACTCGTTGACGGTTTAAACCGTGCAGTTCATTTCTCCAATATTTCGTCTCCTCATCCCACATTCTCCAGAGAGCTGACTCTGACTGGAGGGGAGACAGATGGAGGGTGAAGGGAGGGAGGGGGGGGGGGGTGGGGAGAGGAGATGATGGGTTGCAGGGTACCCTTTCATCCAAAAGACCACGCTTCACCTGAGTGCCAGGATATTCAACTGCAGCAGGTTACAGGATATCTAACTAGAGAGGGGCTTACACCTGACATTATTGTCCCTTTGACATTGACCCTTGGGTGAGACACTGGAGTACAGCCTGGGCAATCTGTTCCTCTACCCCAGTGAGAGTCAGCAGGGAAGAAGAGGGAAGGATACCATGGTGGGGGAGGGAGAAATTGCCAATTAATTTATTAGCCAAGAAAACATTCACCTCAGACGTGGCAGGGGTATTTCAACTGACTTTTATTTCAATAGATCAAGACTCGTGTGTCAAATATATATCTTTAAAATTCTTTGCCAGCACTTCCGTCTTGTAAAAAATAAATTATACCAGAGGGAAAACATAACCATAATACAGGTCGAATAATATTTGCAGGGTCTGGCGTCAGCTGAGGGGCAAACAGGAAAAAAAGCTTTTTTACAGTAACGTCCCATTTGCCAGTTTTAAAAGCTCGTGCAGTAAACATTGTGTGTGAGTTCCACAAGTGCAGTGAAACGTCCACAGCCAATTAAATATACAGTTAATAGCTTCCTTACATTTTGTACAATGAGGAACACCACTTTCTCATAGTTGTCAACTCCCGTTCTCATCTTTCTCAAAGCCATGTACCCCGGAAATCCACCCACCCCCCCCCCACTCACCTGCACTCACTCCTCTCTATTCTGGCTGGGAATCAGTTGTCCAAGATCCCACACTCAATAACCTTGCCTGAGATCTTCTGTGTAGAGTGGGATTTGCATTAATATTAATACAGCCATTAACATAGGGGTGCTGGCTTACTGCGTCCTACAGTGTGAATAAGCTGCACAATCATGAATTAAACATTTTTCCACTTTCAGCACTTTGCTGTCCCCATCAAACACTCCCAGGACAGGGACAGCACGGTGTTAGATACAGAGTAAAGCTCCCTCTACACTGTCCCCATCAAACACTCCCAGGACAGGGACAGCACGGTGTTAGATACAGAGTAAAGCTCCCTCTACACTGTCCCCATCAAACACTCCCAGGACAGGGACAGCACGGTGTTAGATACAGAGTAAAGCTCCCTCTACACTGTCCCCATCAAACACTCCCAGGACAGCACGGTGTTAGATACAGAGTAAAGCTCCCTCTACACTGTCCCCATCAGACACTCCCAGGACAGGGACAGCAGGGTGTTAGATACAGAGTAAAGCTCCCTCTACACTGTCCCCATCAAACACTCCCAGGACAGGTACAGCACGGTGTTAGATACAGAGTAAAGCTCCCTCTACACTGTCCCCATCAGACACTCCCAGGACAGCACGGTGTTAGATACAGAGTAAAGCTCCCTCTACACTGTCCCCATCAAACACTCCCAGGACAGGTACAGCACGGTGTTAGATACAGAGTAAAGCTCCCTCTACACTGTCCCCATCAGACACTCCCAGGACAGGGACAGCACGGTGTTAGATACAGAGTAAAGCTCCCGTGAACCCAAATGCCAGAGGTGAATGGACAGAATCCCACACAGTGCCGTACCTATTCTGAGTCTTAACTGTCATCTGAAAGAGCAAACCACTCACTCCGTCATATCAAGGCACTACAACATCACTGTGGCAGCATTACCACCACATGGACTGCAGCAGATCAAAGAAAGTGTCTCACCACCACAGTGGCAGCACAGTGGTGCAGTGGTTAGCACCGCAGCCTCACAGCTCCATAATGGCGAGAATAACTGACGAGAGTTCAGTCAGGATCAGAAAGTAGATGCACATATTATGCTTCGTATTAATTAAAAATGCTTTATCATTAATGTCAAGGCAAATATTTTTATATATATAAAAATTTGAACTCAAATGCACGAGGAATCGGCTTGTGACCGGAAGCAGGAGAAAGTCAATTACCAGGCTGATGGATTTCTCTACCCCACTCCCTGCCTCTGAGGGGGAACTGCACATCACAAAGCACATAGCTCTTGGGTTCGTTCACCAGCCTCTGTTGAGTTTGCTGATCACAGGCCAATAACCAAATTGTTGGGGGGGGGTGGGGGGTGGTGGTTGACGGGTGAAGGAGTTTCCAATGTCCCCATGTGGAGGAGCGGGGGGTGGGGGAATATGCAATCAGCCAGAGTCCCTGCTCCTGATTCCTTGTGGCTATCCAGTGATTTCCCCCCCCCCCACCTGCTCGATACAGAGTGAGGGCTGGACTGAGATCGTCTGTGACGCCGCCCCCCCCCGCCCCCCGCCATGTTCAAACAGCCTGCTGCCCACTCACTGCGTTCACACATAGAATGACACCTTCAGCAAGGCCTCAGAGAACCACTGGAGAGGGAACAGAATGGGAGCAGGGATGAGGGACTTCAGTTAATGTGGAGAGACTGGGAGAAGCTGGGATTGTTCTCCTTAGAGCAGAGAAGGTTAAGGGGGAGATTTAATCGAGGTGTTCAAAATCAGGAAGGGTTTTAATGGAGTAAATGAGAAACTGTTTCCACTGACAGGGGGGTCGGTAACCAGAGGGACACAGATTGAAGATAATTGGCAAAAGAACCAGAGGGGGAGATGAGGAGAATTTTTTTAAACGCAGCGAGATGTTGTGATCTGGAACGCGCTGCCTGAAAGGGCGGTGGAAGCAGATTCAATAGTAACCTTCAAAAGGGGAACTGGATAAATACTGGAAGGGGTCAAAATTGAAGGGATTGAATGTGCTGGAACATAGGAAGTAGGATTAGGAAGAGGAGGAGGCCATTCAGCCCATCGCGCCTGTTCCACCATTCAATGAGATCATGACTGATCTGTATCTGAACTCCATCAACTCACATATGTTCCTGCTCCACAATCCATTACATACAGAACGCCCATTCATACCCTTGCTGGATAATAAGGGGATCTTTAGGAGGTGGAGAGGGGGCGGGGGCGGGGAAAGAGAGGCAGTGGGGAGCAAATTTATCCCCAGGGTGCAACATCAGACGGAGTGCTACAGGTCAACATTGACAGAGGGCAAAAGCCCAGGTTTTAAAACCTCAACATAGAAAAAAAAAGACTTGCATTTCTGTAACATCTTTCACATCCTCGAGAAATCCCCAAGTGCTTTACAGCCAATGAATTAGTTTGAAATGTAGTCACTGTTGTGATGCAGGAAAGGGGCAGGGGGAGGAGTGGGGCAGAAAGATTCGGAGAAGGGACAAAGAAATCAGGAACTTGTAGCAGTGGAGGAGGAAGGGATACTGAGAGATGGGGGAACTCCATGGATTAGAGGGCCTGGGAAAGAGAGAGTTAAGAGTCGGAGACAGGGTGATGGTTCTAACAACATCATCTTGTATTTACATAGCGCCTTTAACATAATAAAACAACCCAAGGTGCTTCACAGGAGCATTATAAAACAAAATATGACACCGAACAACCTAAGGAGCCATGAGGTCAGATGATTAAAACTTGGGTCAAAGAGGTTGGTTTGAAGGAGTGGTCTTAAAGGAGGAAAGCGAGGTGGAGAAGAGGAGAGGTTTAGGGAGGGAATTCCGGAGCGTAAGACTCAGGCAGCTGAATGCACGGATGCCAATGGTGGAGCGATGGGAATCGGGGAATGCTCAACTGGAGGAGCGCAGAGATCTCGGAGGCTCGTAGGGCTCGAGGAGGTGACAGAGATAGGGAGGGGTGTAGGGGCTGGAGGAGGTGACAGAGATAGGGAGGGGTGTAGGGGCTGGAGGAGGTTACAGAGATAGGGAGGGGTGTAGGGGCTGGAAGAGGTTACAGAGATAGGGAGGGGTGTAGGGGCTGGAAGAGGTTACAGAGATAGGGAGGGGTGTAGGGGCTGGAGGAGATTACAGAGATAGGGAGGGGTGTAGGGGCTGGAGGAGATGACAGAGATAGGGAGGGGTGTAGGGGCTGGAGGAGGTTACAGAGATAGGGAGGGGTGTAGGGGCTGGAGGAGATTACAGAGATAGGGAGGGGTGTAGGGGCTGGAGGAGGTTACAGAGATAGGGAGGGGTGTAGGGGCTGGAGGAGGTTACAGAGATAGGGAGGGGTGTAGGGACTGGAGGAGGTTACAGAGATAGGGAGGGGTGTAGGGACTGGAGGAGGTTACAGAGATAGGGAGCGGTGTAGAGACTGGAGGAGGTTACAGAGATAGGGAGGGGTGTTGGGGCTGGAGGAGGTTACAGAGATAGGGAGGGGTGTTGGGGCTGGAGGAGGTTACAGAGATAGGGAGGGTGTAGAGACTGGAGGAGGTTACAGAGATAGGGAGGGTGTAGAGACTGGAGGACGTTACAGAGATAGGGAGGGTGTAGAGACTGGAGGAGGTTACAGAGATAGGGAGGGTGTAGGGGCTGGAGGAGATTACAGAGATAGGGAGGGGTGTAGGGGCTGGAGGAGGTTACAGAGATAGGGAGGGGTGTAGGGGCTGGAGGAGGTTACAGAGATAGGGAGGGTGTAGAGACTGGAGGAGGTTACAGAGATAGGGAGGGATGTAGGGGCTGGAGGAGGTTACAGAGATAGGGAGGGGTGTAGGGGCTGGAGGAGGTTACAGAGATAGGGAGGGGTGTAGGGGCTGGAGGAGGTTACAGAGATAGGGAGGGGTGTAGGGGCTGGAGGAGGTTACAGAGATAGGGAGGGGTGTAGGGGCTGGAGGAGGTTACAGAGATAGGGAGGGGTGTAGGGACTGGAGGAGGTTACAGAGATAGGGAGGGGTGTAGGGACTGGAGGAGGTTACAGAGATAGGGAGGGGTGTAGGGACTGGAGGAGGTTACAGAGATAGGGAGGGGTGTAGGGACTGGAGGTGGTTACAGAGATAGGGAGCGGTGTAGAGACTGGAGGAGGTTACAGAGATAGGGAGGGGTGTTGGGGCTGGAGGAGGTTACAGAGATAGGGAGGGATGTTGGGGCTGGAGGAGGTTACAGAGATAGGGAGGGGTGTTGGGGCTGGAGGAGGTTACAGAGATAGGGAGGGGTGTAGGGACTGGAGGAGGTTACAGAGATAGGGAGGGGTGTAGGGACTGGAGGAGGTTACAGAGATAGGGAGCGGTGTAGAGACTGGAGGAGGTTACAGAGATAGGGAGGGGTGTTGGGGCTGGAGGAGGTTACAGAGATAGGGAGGGATGTTGGGGCTGGAGGAGGTTACAGAGATAGTGGTGTAGGGACTGGAGGAGGTTACAGAGATAGGGAGGGTGTAGAGACTGGAGGAGGTTACAGAGATAGGGAGGGTGTAGGGGCTGGAGGAGATTACAGAGATAGGGAGGGGTGTAGGGGCTGGAGGAGATTACAGAGATAGGGAGGGGTGTTGGGGCTGGAGGAGGTTACAGAGATAGGGAGGGGTGTTGGGGCTGGAGGAGGTTACAGAGATAGGGAGGGTGTAGAGACTGGAGGAGGTTACAGAGATAGGGAGGGGTGTTGGGGCTGGAGGAGGTTACAGAGATAGGGAGGGTGTAGAGACTGGAGGAGATTACAGAGATAGGGAGGGGTGTTGGGGCTGGAGGAGGTTACAGAGATAGGGAGGGGTGTTGGGGCTGGAGGAGGTTACAGAGATAGGGAGGGTGTAGAGACCGGAGGAGGTTACAGAGATAGGGAGGGGTGAGGCCATGGCGGGATTTGAAAACAAGGATGAGAATTTTAAATTTAAGACGTTGTTTGACTGAGTGCCAATGTCGGTCAGTGAGAACGGAGGGGTGAGAGGGGAACGGGACTTGGTGCGAGTTAAGACCTGAGCAGCAGAGTTTTGGATGACCGCACGTTTATGGACGGTAGAATGTGGGAGACCAGCCAGGAGTGTGTTGGAATAGTCAAATCTAGAGGTAACAAAGGTGTGAATGAGGGTTTCAGCAGCAGATGAGCTGAGACAGGGGCGAAGTCGGACGATGTTACAGAGGTGGAAATCGGTGGTCTTAGTGATGGCACAGATATGAGGTTGGAAGCTTAGCCATGGGTCAAATATGACACAAAGGTTGCAACCAGACTGACCTAAGCTCAGACTGTTGCCAGGGAGGGATGGAGTCGGTGGCTAGGGAATGGAGTTTGGAGCGGGGACCGAAAACAATGGCTTCAACCTTTCCAATAGTTAAATGCAGGTGAAGAGGAACAGTGATGAGGAAGAGCTGGTCAGCCAGGAGATATCGAGCACAGCAGCAATGGGAGTAGAGCTTAGAGGAGTACTGCTCATAGGCAGAGCAATGGGGGTGAGGACGGAGGAAAGTGGGGAGGTGGGAGGAGCGGTACAGTCGGAGGGGTGAAGGGGACGGTCAGAGGGGAGGGTGCGGGTCGGAGGGGAGACGGGGACGGTCGGAAGGGAGGGTGCGGGTCGGAGGGGAGACGGGGAGGGTTGGATTCTACAGGTGAGGGGTTGAATGGCAGGAAGATTTACCTCTTGAATGTTAAGCCTTTCCACTTGAGTTCAGGAAGGTGAGGTGGGGGGGCTTGGACGAGGCATCCTCCACTGGTGATAGTTTGGGAAATCAGAACAAGCTTGGGAAAGGGGAAGGATGAAAGTGTGAATCAGAGTCTCAACCGCAGCCATTTTATATATAATAAATAAATAAATAGATTTCAGCAGAATCCTGGTCCGGGTACATGGTTTTAGCGGGAAACTAATTTTTGCGTCTGATAGAAATTGGTTGTGGTTATCGGGCAGGCACTCACCAAGCAGTGAGGATTAGCCGTTACCCTGGTAACCGCTGTGCAGAGCCAGGGAATGACGCTGACAAACTTACAGATCTGGCTTAAAAACTTCAAAAACAAAAAAAGTTCCCCTCAAGCTCCTCCTCTCCGCCCTGACAGGTCCTGGCGTCGTGGGTCAGACGCTCTCCGCTCGGCGTGAGTGCAGGACGCACAACACACCATTTTATAGTAAGAGTAGACACAGAGGCGTGCCTGCACCACCACGGGGCAGTTGTAATACTTGTCCTTGCAGTTTTCATCTGAAAGGAATTGACAGAAGACAATGTTAGCCCAGTGACCCTGCAACTGAAGAACAACATTCATCAAGGCGAGATGGGGAAAATCGGGCAGCAAAGTGGAGTTGATACAGAGGGTTCAGTCATGGTCTGACTGAATGGCGGAGCAGGCTAGAGGGGCTGAATGGCCCCCCCTCTCCCGCCCCCAATGGCTCCAGCTCTCCAGGATGGGCTTGGGATCACCAGGAGTTGAAGAATATTAGGTTGCACAAGACCAGATCAAGGCTGGATGCGCAGGATGTGGTTCTTTTCCCAGGGATTTAATGAATCCCCAAAACAGCCAGTCAACCCCTGCGCTGAATTCCTTTGTGCGAGAGCTGGAACTGTTTCTGGCTGCGCTGGCGATCGGCTCGCACAAAAAAATAGGGAATTCCGGGCCAGAGCGATCTCCTGGACTAGTTCTGATGGCTCGGAGACAGATTTCCCGGATATTTCAAACCCCCCAAGCAAAGTGGCCGGTGTTTAAAATCTGTATTTTATGCCTCTCCCAGGAGATCCCATTGCTTTCGGGTGGGATGGGGGCGGCTATATTGTGATGTGTGTGTGGATCGGGCTGGGTGGACTGGGGGTCAAATGCTATGAGCAATCCTGGAGAAAATGGGTGTTAAAAAGATACCTTTTTAAAAAATTAATAATAAAAATATTGGCGATTTGGGGAAAAGATTGTTTGACAGCCAGCCAGCCAATCAGGTAATGAGGAATCATTTTGATGCTTTCCGATTGGCCGTGGGAAGACAAATTGGACCAATGACGTGTGTGCCTAGGGGCATGGCAGTTAGAAGCAGGGGGTCATGTGATGAAATCTCCAGGAATGTGCCAAGCAGAGTTGGCAACTGACTGCCCGGGTTTAATAGGTTGATTGGAAAAGCATTTCCCTCAGTGTTTGACTGGTGCCTCTCACCAATCGGTGTCCTCGGACTCATCCAATCAGGGATCTGGGAGCTCAGTTCATTCATAGAACCGTGACCAATCAGGGATCAGGGATTGAGGTCCACCCATTGAGCGCTAACCAGTCAGCAATCTGGGACGATACACGTCCATTGGCCAGCGATCAGGAGAGTTCTCAGACACTGACTGAACCATCACACAAAGCAACCCCTCCCCTCCGCCCAACCAGGCCTTGCTGTTCCAGGGCAGGAGTTACACACAGTGCCCGGCCACTCGCTCGCTCACTCACCAAGCTCAGGGATGCAGGGGTGGGTGTGGCATATCCGTTGGTCATCGGGCTTCCCTGCGACATCACAAAGGCTGCTGGGAAAGCCTGCGTTGTCCAGGCACCTCACCTCTCTCACCTGGACCCCTCCCATGCACGATTTTGAGCACTGTCATTGGACAAAGAGCAGTGGCGTCAGTAAATCGGTTTCTCATTTGCCCTCTGGCCTCCACAAAGACCAGCCACCATCCTTTCTCAAATCACAAGACTTCTATTTATAAAAACCCTCGTCACGTCTCGACCAAGTGAATCCAAAGCTGCAAGGACCCACAAACAGCAATGAGGCGAATTTAACCTGTTTTACTTTTTCAGTGATGTTGGTTGAGACAGGATTACCGAGGAGAATTCCTCTGGTCAGACTCCATCTGGAGTAACTGTGTTCAGCTCCAGGCACTGCACCTCACCAAGGATATACTGGCCTTGGATAGGATGCAGTGTAGATTCACCAGGATAATACCAGGGGTTAAATTACAGGGACAGGTCACACAGACCGGGCTTGTCTTCCCTCGAGTGTAGAAGATTAAGGGGGTGATCTAATCGAGGGGTTTAAGATGATTAAAGGATTCGATAGGGTCGATAGAGAGAAACTATTTCCTCTGGTGGGGGAAGAGTCTGGAACAAGGGGGCAGAAACTTAAAATTCGAGCCAGGCCATTCAGGGGCGATGTCAGGAAGCACTTTTTCACACAAAGGGGGAGTCTGGAACTTTCTCCCCCAAAAAGCTGTCGAGGCTGAGGGGTCAATTGGAGCTTTCAAGATTGATGGGCTTTGTTAGGAAAGAGTATCAAGGGATGTAACAAGCAGGGTGGATAGAGGGGAACCAGTAGATGTAGTGTATTTAGATTTCCTTAAGGTGCCACATAAAAGGTTACTACACAAAATAAGAGCTCATGGTGTTGGGGGTAATATATTAACAAGGACAGAGGATTGGTTAACAAACAGGAAAGAGAGTCAAGATAAATGGGGCATTTTCAGCACGGCAAACTGTAACTAGTGGAGTGCCGCAGGGATCATTGCTGGGGCCTCAACCATTTATGATCTCGATTAACGACTTGGATGAAGGGACCGAGTGCAGTGCAGCCACATTTGCTGACGATACAAAGATAGGTAGGAAAGCAAGTTGAGAGGAGGACAAAGAGTCTGCAAAGGGATATAGACAGGTTAAGTGAGACAGAATCAGAGAAAATTTACAACACAGAAGGAGGCCATTCGGCCCATCGTGTCCATGCCCGTCGACAAACAGCCACCCAGTCTAATGCACTCGGTCTATATCCCTGCAGGTCACATGCAAGTACTTTTTAAAGGTGGTGAGAGTTTCTGTCTCTACCACCCTTTCATACAGTGAGTTTCAGGTTCCTATCCCCCTCGAGGTGAAAAAACGTTTCCTCGTCACTCCTCAGTGAGGGGGCAAAAATTTGCCAGATGGAGTATAATGTGGGAAAATGTGAGGTTGTCCACTTTGGCAGGAAGAATAGAAAAGCAGAATATTATTTACATGGAGAGAGACTGCAGAATGCTGCAGTACAGAGGGATCTGGGTGTCCTTGTACATGAATCACAAAATGTTAACATGCAGGTTCAGCAAGTAATTAGGAAGAGAAATGGAATGTTGGTATTTATTGCAATGGGGATGGAGTATAAAAGTAGGGACATCTTGCTACAACTGTACCGGGCATTGGTGAGACCGCACCTAGAATACTGCATACAGTTTTGGTCTCCTTATTTAAGGAGGGATATACTTGCATTAGAAGCAGTTCAGAGAAGGTTCACTTGGCTGATTCCTGGGATGAAGGGATTGTCTTATGAGGAAAGGTTGAGCAGTTTGGGCCTGTACTCATTAGAGTTTAGAAGAATGAGAGGTGATCTTATTGAAATGTGTAAGGTTCTGAAGGGGCTTGACAGGGTAGATACTGAGAGGATGTTTCCCCTCGTGGGAGAATCTAGAACTAGGGGGAACAGTTACAGAATACGGGATCTCCCATTTAAGACGGAGATGAGGAGGAATTTCTTCTCTGAGGGTCATTAATCTTTGGAATTCTCTTCCCCAGGGAGCAGTGGAGGCTGGGTCATTGAATATATTCAAGGCTGAGTTGGAGAGTTTTTTGAACTGTAGGGGAGTCAAGGGTTATGGGGGGCAGGCAGGAAAGTGGAGTTGAGGCCAAGATCAAATCACTGATGATCTTACTGAATAGTAGAACAGGCTTGAGGGGCTGAATGGCCTACTCCTGCTCCTGTTTCTTATGTTCCTGCGTGGAGCCGAGGCGAGTAGGTAGAGCTGAGGTGCAGATCAGCCATGACATCGTGCAGTGGCAGAGAGGACTCGTCTTCTTCAAATAGTTTCTTTTCCATTTCTTCATGGGATATGAGCATTGCTGGCAAGGCCAGTGTTTGTTGTCCATTCTTTGAGAAGGTGGTGGTGAGCTGCCTTCTTGAACTGCTGCAGTCCATGTGGTGTAGGTACACCCACAGTGCTGTTAGGAAGGGAGTTCCAGGATTTTGACTCAGCGACAGTGAAGGAACGGCCGATACAGTTCCAAGTCAGGATGGTGTGTGACTTGGAGGGGAGCTTGCAGGTGGTGGTGTTCCCATGCATCTGCTGCCCGTGTCCTTTTAGGTGGTAAAGGTCGTGGGTTTGGAAGGTGCTGTCGAAGGAGTCTTGGTGAGTTGCTGCAGTGCATCATGTCGATGGTACACACTGCTGCCACTGTGCATCGGTGTTGGAGGGAGTGAATGTTTGTGGATGGGGTGCCAATCAAGCGGGCTGCTTTGTCCTGGATGGTGTCGTGCTTCTTGAGTGTTGTTGGAGCTGCACCCATCCAGGCAAGTGGAGAGTATTCCATCACACTCCTGACTTGTGCCTTGTAGATGGTGGACAGGCTTTGGGGAGTCAGGAGGTGAGTTACTCGCCACAGGATTCCCAGCCACTGACCTGCTCTTGTAGCCACGGTATTTATGTGGCTACTCCAGTTCAGTTTCTGGTCAATGGTGACCCCCAGGATGTTGATAGTGGGGGATTCAGCGATGGTAGTGCCATTGAATGTCAAGGGGAGATGGTTAGATTCTCTCTTGTTGGAGATGGTCATTACCTGGCACTTGTGTGGTGCGAATGTTACTTGCCACTTATCAGCCCAAGCCTGGATATTGTCCAGGTCTGAGTTCCGAAGAAGGGTCCCTGACCTGAAACGTTAACTCTGCTTCTCTTTCCACAGATGCCGCCAGACCTGCTGAGTGGTTCCAGCATTTCTTGTTTTTATTTCAGATTTCCAGCATCCGCAGTATTTTGCTTTTATATTATTGTCCAGGTCTTGCTGCATTTCTGCACGGACTGCTTCAGTATCTGAGGAGTCACGAATGGTGCTGAACATTGTGCAATCATCAGCGAACATCCCCACTTCTGACCTTATGATTGAAGGAAGGTCATTGATGAAGCAGCTGAAGATGGTTGGGCCTAGGACACTACCCTGAGGAACTCCTGCAGTGATGTCCTGGGACTGAGATGATTGACCTCCAACAACCACAACCATCTTCCTTTGCACTAGGTATGACTCCAGCCAGTGGAGGGTTTCCCCCCTGATTCCCATTGACTCCAGTTTTGCTAGGGCTCCTTGATGCCATACTCGGTCAAATGCTGCCTTGATGTCAAGGGCAGTCACTCTCACCTCACCTCTTGAATTTAGCGCCCATGGGATTTCTAATGTTCATCCGAGACAGCAGGTGGGACATCGGTTTAACGTTTCATCCCAAAGACAGAACCAACAGTGCAGCCACCCCCACAGTGCTGGCATTGGGAGTGTCGGCCTGGATTCCATACTGAAGTCTCTGGAGCAGGGCTCGATCCCACAACCTTCTGACTCCGAGGCGAGGGAGAGTGAGAGTGTCATCCACTGTTAACTGCAACTGAAGGGGCTGCTACACACCTCTTTGTTTCAGTCCTGGCCAAGTGAAGTCCTGGGCATTATTTATTTTACCCGAGGGGTGCAGCTCTCTGGAAGATGGTTGGACTCCTGTCCAAAATGTGGAATTCCCTCCCCTCAACCTCCTCATCCAGCTGGATGTATCCCTTCCCACCCTGCTACAGCTTCGGTGTTCCTCAGCAGCTGCTGCTCACCTCACTCCAGCCTGTTGTAAACCACCTGGTTCCACAGGGCCCGGCACTGCACGACTGCACAGAGGAAGGTTTATCCAGGTGCGCGCAGTCTGACCGGGCCGTCACAGTGAAGTTGTTTCCCAATTTGACAACACAGATGAGGTCCCGATTCTGGGTTCCGTTCCCACATGGAACAGGACACTAGGAGAGAAAAAAAAAGGAAAGTGTTAAAATAGCTGCAAGAACCTCCTCCATCCCCGACACCCCTCCCTATCTCTGTAACCTCCTCCATCCCCGACACCCCTCCCTATCTCTCTAACCTCCTCCGGTCCCTACACCCCTCCCTATCTCTGCAACCTCCTCCATCCCCGACACCCCTCCCTATCTCTGTAACCTCCTCCAGCCCCTACACCCCTCCCTATCGCTGTAACCTCCTCCATCCCCGACACCCCTCCCTATCTCTGTAACCTCCTCCAGCCCCTACACCCCTCCCTATCTCTGTAACCTCCTCCATCCCCGACACCCCTCCCTATCTCTGTAACCTCCTACAGCCCCTACACCCCTCCCTATCGCTGTAACCTCCTCCATCCCCGACACCCCTCCCTATCTCTGTAACCTCCTCCAGCCCCTACACCCCTCCCTATCTCTGGAACCTCCTCCGGTCCCGACACCCCACCCGATCTCTGTAACCTCCTCCATCCCCGACACCCCTCCCTATCTCTGTCATCTCCTCCAGCCCCTACACCCCTCCCTATCTCTGTAACCTCCTCCAGCCCCGAAACCCCTCCCTATCTCTGTAACCTCCTCCAGCCCCTACACCCCTCCCTATCTCTGTCATCTCCTCCAGCCCCTACACCCCTCCCTATCTCAGTCACCTCCTCCAGCCCCTACACCCCTCCCTATCTCTGTCATCTCCTCCAGCCCCTACACCCCTCCCTATCTCTCTCACCTCCTCCAGCCCCTACACCCCTCCCTATCTCTGCCACCTCCTCCAGCCCCTACACCCCTCCCTATCTCTGTCATCTCCTCCATCCCCTACACCCCTCCCTGTCTCTGTAACCTCCTGCAGCCCCTACACCCCTCCCTGTCTCTGTCACCTCCTCCAGCCCTCTACACCCCTCCCTATCTCTGTAACCCCCTTGCAGCCCCGACACCCCTCCCTATCTCTGTAACCTCCTCCAGCCCCTACACCCCTCCCTATCTCTGGAACCTCCTCCAGCCCCTACACCCCTCCCTATCTCTGTCATCTCCTCCAGCCCCAACACCCCTCCCTATCTCAGTCACCTCCTCCAGCCCCTACACCCCTCCCTATCTCTGTCATCTCCTCCAGCCCCTACACCCCTCCCTATCTTAGTCACCTCCTCCAGCCCCTACACCCCTCCCTATCTCTCTCACCTCCTCCAGCCCCTACACCCCTCCCTATCTCTGCCACCTCCTCCAGCCCCTACACCCCTCCCTATCTCTGTCATCTCCTCCATCCCCTACACCCCTCCCTGTCTCTGTAACCTCCTGCAGCCCCTACACCCCTCCCTGTCTCTGTCACCTCCTCCAGCCCTCTACACCCCTCCCTATCTCTGTAACCTCCTTGCAGCCCCGACACCCCTCCCTATCTCTGTAACCTCATCCAGCCCCTACACCCCTCCCTATCTCTGTCATCTCCTCCAGCCGCTACACCCTCCCTATCTCTGTAACCTCCTCCAGCCCCTGCACCCCTCCCTATCTCTGTCATCTCCTCCAGCCCCTACACCCCTCCCTATCTCAGTCACCTCCTCCAGCCCCTACACCCCTCCCTATCCCTGTCATCTCTTCCAGCCCCTACACTCCTCCCTATCTCTGTAACCTCCTCCAGCCCCTACACCCCTCCCTATCTCTGTCATCTCCTCCAGCCCCTACACCCCTCCCTATCTCAGTCATCTCCTCCAGCCCCTACACCCCTCCCTATCTCTGGAACCTCCTCCGGTCCCTACACCCCACCCTATCTCTGTAACCTCCTCCATCCCCGACACCCCTCCCTATCTCTGTCATCTCCTCCAGCCCCTACACCCCTCCCTATCTCTGTAACCTCCTCCAGCCCCTACACCCCTCCCTATCTCTGTAACCTCCTCCATCCCCGACACCCCTCCCTATCTCTGTAACCTCCTCCAGCCCCTACACCCCTCCCTATCTCAGTCACCTCCTCCAGCCCCTACACCCCTCCCTATCTCTGTCATCTCCTCCAGCCCCTACACCCCTCCCTATCTTAGTCACCTCCTCCAGCCCCTACACCCCTCCCTATCTTAGTCACCTCCTCCAGCCCCTACACCCCTCCCTATCTTAGTCACCTCCTCCAGCCCCTACACCCCTCCCTATCTCTCTCACCTCCTCCAGCCCCTACACCCCTCCCTATCTCTGCCACCTCCTCCAGCCCCTACACCCCTCCCTATCTCTGTCATCTCCTCCATCCCCTACACCCCTCCCTGTCTCTGTAACCTCCTGCAGCCCCTACACCCCTCCCTGTCTCTGTCACCTCCTCCAGCCCTCTACACCCCTCCCTATCTCTGTAACCCCCTTGCAGCCCCGACACCCCTCCCTATCTCTGTAACCTCCTCCAGCCCCTACACCCCTCCCTATCTCTGGAACCTCCTCCAGCCCCTACACCCCTCCCTATCTCTGTCATCTCCTCCAGCCCCAACACCCCTCCCTATCTCAGTCACCTCCTCCAGCCCCTACACCCCTCCCTATCTCTGTCATCTCCTCCAGCCCCTACACCCCTCCCTATCTTAGTCACCTCCTCCAGCCCCTACACCCCTCCCTATCTCTCTCACCTCCTCCAGCCCCTACACCCCTCCCTATCTCTGCCACCTCCTCCAGCCCCTACACCCCTCCCTATCTCTGTCATCTCCTCCATCCCCTACACCCCTCCCTGTCTCTGTAACCTCCTGCAGCCCCTACACCCCTCCCTGTCTCTGTCACCTCCTCCAGCCCTCTACACCCCTCCCTATCTCTGTAACCTCCTTGCAGCCCCGACACCCCTCCCTATCTCTGTAACCTCATCCAGCCCCTACACCCCTCCCTATCTCTGTCATCTCCTCCAGCCGCTACACCCTCCCTATCTCTGTAACCTCCTCCAGCCCCTGCACCCCTCCCTATCTCTGTCATCTCCTCCAGCCCCTACACCCCTCCCTATCTCAGTCACCTCCTCCAGCCCCTACACCCCTCCCTATCCCTGTCATCTCTTCCAGCCCCTACACTCCTCCCTATCTCTGTAACCTCCTCCAGCCCCTACACCCCTCCCTATCTCTGTCATCTCCTCCAGCCCCTACACCCCTCCCTATCTCAGTCATCTCCTCCAGCCCCTACACCCCTCCCTATCTCTGGAACCTCCTCCGGTCCCTACACCCCACCCTATCTCTGTAACCTCCTCCATCCCCGACACCCCTCCCTATCTCTGTCATCTCCTCCAGCCCCTACACCCCTCCCTATCTCTGTAACCTCCTCCAGCCCCTACACCCCTCCCTATCTCTGTAACCTCCTCCATCCCCGACACCCCTCCCTATCTCTGTAACCTCCTCCAGCCCCTACACCCCTCCCTATCTCTGTAACCTCCGCCAGCCCCTACACCCCTCCCTATCTCAGTCACCTCCTCCAGCCCCTACACCCCTCCCTATCTCTGTCATCTCCTCCAGCCCCTACACCCCTCCCTATCTTAGTCACCTCCTCCAGCCCCTACACCCCTCCCTATCTTAGTCACCTCCTCCAGCCCCTACACCCCTCCCTATCTTAGTCACCTCCTCCAGCCCCTACACCCCTCCCTATCTCTCTCACCTCCTCCAGCCCCTACACCCCTCCCTATCTCTGCCACCTCCTCCAGCCCCTACACCCCTCCCTATCTCTGTCATCTCCTCCATCCCCTACACCCCTCCCTGTCTCTGTAACCTCCTGCAGCCCCTACACCCCTCCCTGTCTCTGTCACCTCCTCCAGCCCTCTACACCCCTCCCTATCTCTGTAACCTCCTTGCAGCCCCTACACCCCTCCCTATCTCTGTCACCTCCTCCAGCCCTCTACACCCCTCCCTATCTCTGTAACCTCCTTGCAGCCCCGACACCCCTCCCTATCTGTCACCTCCTCCAGCCCCGACACCCCTCCCTATCTCTGTAACCTCCTCCAGCCCCGACACCCCTCCCTATCTCTGTAACCTCCTCCAGCCCCGACACCCCTCCCTATCTCTGTAACCTCCTCCAGCCCCGACACCCCTCCCTATCTCTGTAACCTCCTTGCAGTCCCTGCACCCCTCCCTATCTCTGTAACCTCCTTGCAGCCCCTACACCCCTCCCTATCTCTGTAACCTCCTCCAGCCCCTACAAGGGTTGTGACCCTTCTGGCAGGTTCCAAGACCTTGTTCCCCACAGGACTCACCCGCTGACTATCCTGGAGTCACCCACCTGGCTCCACGGGCTGGTGTACCACTGGACTTGGCGTTGGCAGTGCGGGCGACTGCACGCTCGTGTGTCAGGAGGCCTGGCGCCCTCACAGCTCTCCGGAGACGGGTCGTTGGCGTAATTGGTTAAACACAGGACCGACCTCTTCTGCACGCCGACCCCACATTCCACGGAGCACTGTAACATAGAGCACGCGGGGGGAGGTGGGGGGGTGGTTAACGAAGCTCAGTGTCATGATCACTGCCCCAGGGTCCCCCACCCGGCCCTGCCCCCACCACCACAAGTGTCTCTGCTGATGTGTAGCTTTCCTTCTCCTACTGACAAGTCCGCTGAGGCAGCGTCTGGCAGATGCCAAGCTAGGCTGGACTTGGGACTCACACCTGCTGGAGTCTTCCCACCAGTCAAGTGCTGAAGCGGACACAGCTTCAAGTAATTCCTCTTTAAGTATCAATTCTCCGGGTAAAGACAGTAGGTTTCCTTCTTAAAAGGACGTTAGTGAACCAGCTGAGTTAAGACAATCCGACAGCTTGATGGTCACTTTGCCCGGGACCAGCTTTTTTATTTCCAGGTTTTTACCGAGTGCGATTTCAACTCCCAATCTCCAGATTATCAGAGAATAGGATTGTTAGCTCCCGATTGCAGTCAGATAACCGTCACACTGACCGTACCCCTTTCGTACTGACTGATCCCGTTCTGCAACGACCCCCATCCAACCCCCCCCCCCCACCTACCTGGCTGCTCCAGTCGGTGTAGAACCAGCTCCTGACACACGGGCCCATATCGCAAGTCTCGCTGTCGGTGGGCTTCTGCTTGGCGCTGCACTCCCCCTCGCCCACCACGGTGCCCTGGTTACTGACGCAGCGGATGCTCCTCTTCCTCTGCCCGACTCCGCAGGGGACGGAACACTGCGGGCAGCGACACAAGGGCGTCAGGGACGTGGAAAAACCAGCCGGGGCACAAACAGGTGGCGGGGATGGGGGGGGTCAATGTTAATCATCACTGAGGAACCTAGCCTGAAGATTTGTGAGGCAGGAACCACCACATTTGCTGCTGAAACCACACTTACAGAGCATTTCTGGTCACCATCTTATCAGAAGAATAAAGAAATATTGGCAACGGTGCAAAAAGTTTCAACTCGAGTTAGACCAGAGTGGAGAGTTTATACCGCCAAGGAAAGATTGAGCAGCCTGGAGCACTTTTCTCCAGAAAAGAGACTGAGGAGTGATTTGATAGGAGTTATGAATTATGAAGGGGTTTTGAGAGGATTGATGTCGAGAAGTTTCCACTTGTGGGCAAGATCAGAACTAGGGGGGAGGTTATCAATATCAGACAGTCACTAATAAATCCAATGGGGAATTCAGGAGAAACTTCTTTCCCCAGAGAGTGGTGAGAATGTGGAACTCGCTACCACAGGGAGTGGTTGAGGGGGAATAGCAGAGATACATTTAAGGGGAAGCTGGATAAACACACGAGGGAGAAAGGAATGGAAGGATATGGGGATAGGGTGAGATGAAGAGGGGGTGGGAGGAGGCTCATGTGGAGCAGAAAGACCAGCACGGAGCAGATGGGCCGAACGGCCTGTTTCTGTACTGGAAATGTTTTGTCGTACTTTGTAAAACCTGAGACAGTGATTTTCTTTTGTTTTTTAAATGGTCTGTAGATTATAGGGAGGGAGGGGGAGAAAAGTGAGGCAGGAAAGGACACAGTTTGAGGACTCTGGGAAGAATGAGTTAAAATAGGACACACTCAACTGAGAGGAGGAGGGAGTGTGTCTAGGACGAGGGAGGGGTTGGGACCGAGGGAAAAACTAGAGGGGAAAAGTGAAGAGGAGCAGAGTCTGGAGGGTGACAATAACAGGCGAGGGTTTCAGCAGCGGAGGAGCTGAGACAGGGGCAGAGACTGGTCATGTTACAGAGGTGGAAATAGGTGGTCCTGCTGAATAACTTGCACTTACATAGCGCCTTTAATGTAGTAATACGTCCCAAGGCGCTTCATGAGAATGTGATACTGAGCCGCAAAGGAGGAGAGAGAAGTGAAGACACCGAGCGGTACAGGGAGGGAATTCCAGAGCTTAGGACCTTGAAGGCACGGCCGCCAATGGTGGAGCGATGGGAATCGGAGGACAAAAGGTCGGAATCGGAGAGGCGCAGCAATTTCGGAAGGTGCGAGTCTGGAGGAGGTGACAGAGGTAGGGATGGGGAGAAGTCATGGAGGGATTTGAACAGCGGAGGAGGTTAGATGTGGGGGGGGGGTGGGGGGCGGGCGACATGGATCAAAGGAAGACAAGCTTGGTGTTTTATTTACCGATTCCCAGTCCGTCTGTATCTGCCAGTGGGTACAGGCCCGAGCCTGGCACGGCTGGGTGGCGTTGGGCTTTTCCAGGTGACCACAGCGGTGAGGGTGAACGGCTACTGTCCGGTTTGCGTATGCCTGTCGGCACAGCACCTGTCGGTGGTGAGTCCCCCGTCCGCAGGTCTTGCTGCATTGTGACCAGGCTCCCACACTCCAACTGAACAACCATAAACACATGTACACACAGAGACAATTAGTGAAGAAATGAAACCGGCCAATCCTGCCTCTAATCTATCGCTACAATTTCAACCCGCAAGAAAATCATCCGGACCAGTCATGGGAAATAGAAGAGCGGAGACTCACCGGCTCCTCCAGTGGAGATGGGGGTCAAGAAGCCCCCGAATCACAAGTGTAACAATCCAGCTGTCTCCCTCCCTAACCGAGTGAGATCAGAGAGTGGCTACCACCCCTCGATTAGATTCCAGTCTGTAACTCACTCCCGGGTATCTGTTATTCTATATACAAACCACCCGAACCCCTCGATTAGATTCCAGTCTGTAACTCACTCCCGGGTATCTGTTATTCTATATATAAACCACCCGAACCCCTCGATTAGATTCCAGTCGGTAACTCACTCCCGGGTATCTGTTATTCTATATATAAACCACCCGAACCCCTCGATTAGATTCCAGTCTGTAACTCACTCCCGGGTATCTGTTATTCTATATATAAACCACCCGAACCCCTCGATTAGATTCCAGTCTGTAACTCACTCCCAGGTATCTGTTATTCTATATATAAACCACCCGAACCCCTCGATTAGATTCCAGTCTGTAACTCACTCCCAGGTATCTGTTATTCTATATATAAACCACCCGAACCCCTCGATTAGATTCCAGTCTGTAACTCACTCCCGGGTATCTGTTATTCTATATATAAACCACCCGAACCCCTCGATTAGATTCCAGTCTGTAACTCACTCCCGGATATCTGTTATTCTATATATAAACCACCCCGAACCCCTCGATTAGATTCCAGTCTGTAACTCACTCCCGGGTATCTGTTATTCTATATATAAACCACCCGAACCCCTCGATTAGATTCCAGTCTGTAACTCACTCCCGAGTATCTGTTATTCTATATATAAACCACCCGAACCCCTCGATTAGATTCCAGTCGGTAACTCACTCCCGGGTATCTGTTATTCTATATATAAACCACCCGAACCCCTCGATTAGATTCCAGTCTGTAACTCACTCCCGAGTATCTGTTGTTCTATATATAAACCACCCGAACCCCTCGATTAGATTCCAGTCTGTAACTCACTCCCGGGTATCTGTTATTCTATATATAAACCACCCGAACCCCTCGATTAGATTCCAGTCTGTAACTCACTCCCGAGTATCTGTTGTTCTATATATAAACCACCCGAACCCCTCGATTAGATTCCAGTCGGTAACTCACTCCCGGGTATCTGTTATTAAAAGTTTGAGTGCTGTAGTACAGTTGTGTCTCAGCAGGTGGCACTATCGGACAGTTTCTCCTTGGCACAGCAACACGACAACTGTTGTGAACATGGATCATTTCAGTATCACCCTGACGGGACAAAGAGCTCGCGGACTCCCAGCTCCACAAGTCCGCCAAGGCTCTGCGGACTTTTTTTTCTATTTACATTCACCGGAAAGCATGGGATTGGCGGGGGGGATTCGAAGGCCATCGGCCGCCCGAGCTTGGTCACTCAAGTGGCTGTTCCCCATACTTTGACTTGGGGTGCCGCCTGGGCTCACAGGGGAAGCAACTGTCAATAAACCGGGGATGGGATGCAAATACTTACAACGCGGGGCACGGCTGGGTGTTACAGGCCTCCGCCACACTTGCTGGTTTGGATGCTGAGTCGCATTGGCTGTCGGGGACCAGCTCTTGTGTGTTCTGGGACACGCAGCGGAAGATGGGATACTGGAATCCTGTGGACGGAGACAGGAAGTGTGAAGGAGATTCCCAAACAGGCGTCCGCTCTCCCAATTCCCCACCGCCATCCCAATCCTCGAGGGAGAGAGCTCACCGCCCCCAGCATCACTGATACAACCGAGGCAACTGTTCTCCAATCCCGACAACTTGTCAGCTTTCCTCACATCCCCAACGCTCCCTGGCAGCTCAGAGTACAAGCAGCCAATGAATTCCAATTGGGATCTTCCTGCTGCATGGGACACCCCCATGCCCCCTCCCTTACTCGGAGTAGGGGTCCCTCCCATGCAGAAAGCCCCCACAGGAAGGTCCATTCCCCCTCCCTGCCACTCACCTTTCCCACAGGAGGCCGAGCACTCGGTAGAACTCTGGGATATCCAGCGGTGCACAGGCTGGGCGGGATCCTCCTGTGTGTCGGTGTGATAAACCTGCAGTCGCCGGTCCCGCTGGCCCCCTCGGGCTCTGGGCGTGACGAGGCTCCCCTGGTGTGTCGCAGTGCTCCCCTGGCGTGTTCCAGTGCTCCCCTGGCGTGTTCCAGTGCTCCCCTGGCGTGTTCCAGTGCTCCCCTGGCGTGTTCCAGTGCTCCCCTGGTGTGTTACAACTGGGCCACTTGCCAATGCCGACGCAGGCCTCTGATATCCTGCAGTCTGTGAGCCTGTGGGGGATCAGACAGCAACACAAACTATAATAGGTGGGCACTAAGAGACCTCCAAGAGGCCTCAGGATGAAAAGAAAGACTTGCATTTACACAGCATGTGTCACCCTGTCAGGACATCCCAAAGCACACCAGAGTCAATGAAGAACCTTTTGAAGTGTAGACACTGTTGAAATGTAGGACGTGTGGCAACTAATGTGCACACAGCAAACTTCCACAAATAGTAACAGGACAATGAACAGATAATGTTTTTGTGATGTTGATTCAGGGATAAATATTGGCCCCAGGACAACAGGGAGAACTCCCCCCCCCCACCCCACCGCTCTTCTTCCAATCGTGGCCATGGGATCTTCTACATCCACCTGAGAGGGGCAGACGTGGAATCGCTTTGACGTCTCATTCAATAGATGGCACTTCCAACAGTGCAGCACTCCCTCAGTACTGACCCTCCAACAGTGCAGCACTCCCTCAGTACTGACCCTCCGACAGTGCGGCACTCCCTCAGTACTGACCCTCCGACAGTGCAGCACTCCCTCAGTACTGACCCTCCAACAGTGCAGCACTCCCTCAGTACTGACCCTCCGACAGTGCGGCACTCCCTCAGTACTGACCCTCCGACAGTGCAGCACTCCCTCAGTACTGACCCTCCGACAGTGCAGCACTCCCTCAGTACTGACCCTCCGACAGTGCGGCACTCCCTCAGTACTGACCCTCCGACAGTGCAGCACTCCCTCAGTACTGACCCTCCGACTGTGCGGCACTCCCTCAGTACTGACCCTCCGACAGTGCTGCACTCCCTCAGTACTGACCCTCCGACAGTGCGGCACTCCCTCAGTACTGACCCTCCGACAGTGCGGCGCGCCCTCAGTACTGACCCTCCGACTGTGCGGCACTCCCTCAGTACTGACCCTCCGACAGTGCTGCACTCCCTCAGTACTGACCCTCCGACAGTGCGGCACTCCCTCAGTACTGACCCTCCGACAGTGCGGTGCTCCCTCAGTACTGACCCTCCGACTGTGCGGCACTCCCTCAGTACTGACCCTCCGACAGTGCGGCACTCCCTCAGTACTGACCCTCCGACAGTGCGGCGCTCCCTCAGTACTGACCCTCCGACAGTGCGGCGCTCACTCAGTCCTGACCCTCTGACAGTGCAGCACTCCCTCAGTACTGACCCTCTGACAGTGCAGCACTCCCTCAGTACTGACCCTCCGACAGTGCAGCACTCCCTCAGTACTGACCCTCCGACAGTGCAGCACTCCCTCAGTACTGACCCTCTGACAGTGCAGCACTCCCTCAGTACTGACCCTCTGACAGTGCAGCACTCCCTCAGTACTGACCCTCTGACAGTGCAGCACTCCCTCAGTACTGACCCTCTGACAGTGCAGCACTCCCTCAGTACTGGCATTGGGAATGTCAACCTGGATTATGGGCCCAAAAGGATTTTGATGGAGTGAAAAGGAGAAACTGCTTACACTGACAGGAGGGTCGGTAACCAGAGAGGGACACAGATTGAAGATAATTGGTAAAAGAACCAGAGGGGGAGATGAGGAGAGTTTTTTTCTACACAGTGAGTTGTTGTGATCGGGAACGCGCTGCCTGAAAGGGCGGTGGAAGCAGATTCAATAGTAACTTTCAAAAGGGGGAATTGGATAAATAGTTGAAAAGGTGAATTTTGCAGTTCTCTGGGGAAAGAGCAGGGGGAGGTGGGGAGGAGTGGGAGTAATTGGATAGTTCTTTCAAATAGCCAGCACAGGCAGGAAGGTGTCATTTGACAGTGCTGCTCAGTACTGCACTGAAAGCGTCAGTCTGGAATTTGTGCTCACGTATCTGGCGTGGAGCTTGAACCGACAATCTTCTGACTCAGAGGCAAGAGTGAGTGAGACCCTGCTCGCCACACATCACATCTGGCAGCAGGCCATCAGCAGGTCCCCAAAAACACAACAGGAGGCTTGATTTCATCATCCCATTTCAGCGCTTACCGTAGCTCTGAGTGGGATGGTGGGAACTCTGTGGCAGGTGAGCAGGCTTTTCCACAGGGAGAACAAATTCGTAGTGAATTCCGGGATTCTCCTGCTGAAAAATCATCTGGAAGAGAAACATGTCAGGGAATTAAAACCAGGAAACAAACATTTGGTACTCAGCACGGGGTTAGATACAGAGTAAAGCTCCCTCTACACTGTCCCCCATCAAACACTCCCAGGACAGGTACAGTACAGGGGTTAGATACAGAGTAAAGCTCCCTTTACACTGTCCCCATCAAACACTCCCAGGACAGGTACAGCACAGGGGTTAGATACAGAGTAAAGCTCCCTCTACACTGTCCCCCATCAAACACTCCCAGGACAGGTACAGCACAGGGGTTAGATACAGAGTAAAGCTCCCTTTACACTGTCCCCATCAAACACTCCCAGGACAGGTACAGCACAGGGGTTAGATACAGAGTAAAGCTCCCTCTACACTGTCCCCCATCAAACACTCCCAGGACAGGTACAGCACGGGGTTAGATACACAGTAAAGCTCCCTCTACACTGTCCCCATCAAACACTCCCAGGACAGGTACAGCACGGGGGTTAGATACAGAGTAAAGCTCCCTCTACACTGTCCCCCATCAAACACTCCCAGGACAGGTACAGCACGGAGTTAGATACAGAGTAAAGCTCCCTCTACACTGTCCCCCATCAAACACTCCCAGGACAGGGAGAGCACAGTTATACACTGTGCCATCAATGTGTTGAACCTCTCTGTTTGGTTATGTTCCTGCAATGAGTTTTGGGATGTTTTATGGTGTTAAAGGTGTAATATGAAATGCCAGGTTTTTTGTTGACGTCGCCCCCTGGTGGGCTGGGTAGTATTACAGACCTTGTGCAGGCCCAAACTGACCCTCCAGTGCACCGCCGTTTTCCAGCACTTACATAAACATCCAGACTCTCGGTCGTTGGTCCCTCAGCATAAAAGGACTCTCCGCTCGTCTCGGTCGGTCGCTTGTACATGAACATGGTCCCGGCTGCCTCGTACTTCCCCGCCCGATCGATCGCCCAGTTCCCATTGATTATCGATCGGCCTGATCGGCTCCTCAGGGCTGCACGAGAAAGGGGAAGGATTCAAGCAGCTTTGGCAAAGATACAAGTGCAAGCCACTCAGCGGCTCCCCTGGTGGTTGGGCTGGGAGCAGCGCAGTCCTGTGTTACACTGAGACGTTCAGGCCAGGGTGGGCAGGGGTTTGGACCTTTTCTCAGTGCTGGTTTGCCCCTCACCCTGGGATGCAAATGAACATTAAACCTCACATCTGCGCTTTAGTCACCTCCAGACTCCGACTGTACTAAGAGTTTCTTGGCTGGCTTCCCACCTGCCACCCTTCCTTAAACTTCAGCTCACCCAAAATTCTGATGCCTCGTGTCCTAACTCACACTGAGTCCCATTCACCAGTCACGCCCTGTGCTCACTGACCTACACTGGCTCCAGGTCCGGCAACGCCCTGATTTTAAAGCTCCCGTCCTGGTTTCCATGGCCTTGCACCCCCCTGCCTATCTCTGTCACCTCCTCCGGCCCCTACAACCCTCCGAGATCTCTGCGCTCCCTCCAATTCTGGCCCCTCGTGCATCCCCCCCGATTCCCATCGCTCCACCATTGGCGGCCGTGCCTCCAGCTGCCTGGGGGCCCTAAGCTCTGGAATTCCCTCCCTAAACCTCTCCGCCTCTCTCTCTCCTTTTAGACGCTCCTTAAAACCGACCTCTTTGACCGAGCTTTTGGTCGCCCGTCCCTGATATCTGCTGATGTGGCTCGAGGTCCAATTCTGTCGGAGTCTGCTCTGTGAAGCACCTTGGGGCACTTGACTACATTAAAGGTGCTACAGAAATACAAGTTGTTGTTGTTGCTGTTATCTGGGGAAGCAGAGCTCCGCTGTGAAGCACCCCCCAGTTGGCAGCCAGTGACTGCTTCACTCAGATCCCCGAGAATCAGCTCATTCAGGACAGCATACAGCAGGAGAGGTTAAGAGGACATTTAATCGGGGCGTTCAGAATCGGGAAGGGTTTCGATGAAGTAAAGAAGGAGAAACTGTTTCCAGTGGCAGGAGGGTCGGTAACCAGGGGGACACAGATTGAAGATAATTGGTAAAAGAATCAGAGGGGGGGAGATGAGGAGAGTTTTTTTTAACACAGTGAGTTGTGATCTGGAACGCGTTGCCTGAAAGGGCGGTGGAAGCAGATTCAATCGTAACTTCCAAAAGGGGAACTGGATAAATACTGGAAGGGGAAAAATTTGCAGGGATGTGGGGGAAAGAGCAGGGGGGAGCGAGACTGATTGGATAGCTCTGTCAAAGAGTCGGCACAGGCACGATGGGCTGAATGGCCTCCTTCCCTGCTGTGAGAATCGAATCGATGACAGGTCATGAGATGTCCCTGGAATAATTCACCACTCCAGTGGTCACATTCTGCAGCCCATCCCCCGCTCCCACTCACTCCCGATACAGAGTGTTAATACACACTGACTCGCTTAGCGTGAATCCACCCACTGGTCGAATAGCCGCCCCCCCCCCCGCCATCCCCCCGCAACCGCTGCTCACCCAGGTAGTTGCGACTCCTGGCCATCTCGGTCACGTTGATTTTAGTCGCTCCGGTCGGGATCTCGATGATCTTGTGGTAGCCGACGTTGACATGGGAATCCTCGAACATCCCGAAGACCAGCTCACAGGAGGAGCCATCTCCTCCGCACACTCCGCACTTGTCCGGCCGTGCGGCCGATCCCAGCATCCCGTCGCAGCCCGCCGTCTGTGGGGGAGGGAGGGCGAAGAGGAGAATCAGAAAGGAGGAGGTGGCAGCAGGTGAAGAACAACAAGGGCGCATTTACACAGTTCCTTTAACGGAGTAAAACATCCCAAGCAGCTTCACAGGCACCATCATCAAACAAAATCTGACCCCCAGCCACTTCAGGAGATGTTAGGGACAGGTGACCAAAAAGCTTGGTCAAAGAGGTCGGTTTTAAGCAGCATCTTAAAAGGAGGAGAGAGAGAGAAAGGGAGGGACGGAGAGGTTTAGGGAGGGAATTCCAGAGCTTAGGACCCCCAGGCAGCTGAAGGCACGGCCGCCAATGGTGGAGCGATGGGAATCGGGGGGATGCTCAAGAGGCTGGAATTGAAGGAGCGCAGAGATCTCGGAGGGGCGGGGAGAGGATTAGAGAGATGGGGGCGGGGGAGGGGTGGACCATGCAGGAATTTGAAACATTGAGGAAAGGAGTGAGATTTACCTGCGAGACCCATCACTTTGCATTCCACCACCCCCTACAATGACAGTCGAGCAGGTGGTCAGTTACAATCCCCAACTTTACCAGCTAGTTAACTGCGAGTTAACTGGGTCGAACAGGGAGATCCTCACAGCTGATATCCCAGGGGTGAAAGCGGCAGGAGTCGGAAGGAGGCGCCGAAGAACGCGAGGCGGAGGGAGGGGGGCACTCACCAGGCAGTGCCCGCCCACACACACGTCACTGGAGTTTGCCTGGCAGGGTGTACCGTCCAGCACCCGGTCTGCATGTCGCACGTAGAATCGATAGCCCGAGGGACGGCAGTTCAGCTCACACTGCTGATCCTTCTGCACTGCAACGGAAAACAGAAACAGGGAGAGAGAGAGTTACTCCTTTAATGGGGCAATGGACAGCAAGACGGCCCCGGTATAAAGGGGCCTCTTACAGCAAGAGTCTATATAAAGGGGACACTGGTAGAGACACTCTGTCACCGATAGCGTCCCCTTTACAGAGAGTCGTGCCAATAGTGAAAAGATCTAAGAAAGATGTGGCAACGTTTCCTGGTTGTGTGTGCTGACTGCAGTGTAACAATGGGGAGCATTTTGGACCGTGTGTGATAGCCCAGTCGGGTCACTGTGACCATCACGGTTCCGAGGGGGGACCCCCCACACAGCTCACACACCCATCTCCATCCTCCAGTTCAGCTGCTAAAAATGGTTTGCTGGTTTGCCAGGATAGTGCGAGACGCTGTCAAATTTCCCCCCTGCCAGCCCACACACACACACACACACACACACACACACACACACACACACACACACACACAAGCTCTCGAAAGCATTGCATCCAGCTGTGTAATCACTTCACTCCGGACACGGAAAAGTACACAGACTTGAAAATAAAACCCTCATTAAAGCAGCCAGAGACTAAGGAACTGCTTCCAAATATCAACTGCCTCGAACCCCACGACAATTACCAACCCCCCGCCCTCCCGCAACATCTGCAATAGTGTCACTCGTGGCTCAATCACTAGCTCTCTCGCCTCGGAGTCAGAGGGTTGTGGGTTCGAGCCTCATTCCAGAGACTGATATACAAAATCCAGGCCGATGCTCCCAGTGCAGTACTGAGGGAGTGCCACACTGTCAGAGGGTCAGTACTGAGGGAGCACCGCACTGTCGGAGGGTCAGTACTGAGGGAGCGCTGCACTGTCAGAGGGTCAGTACTGAGGGAGCGCCGCACTGTCGGAGGGTCAGTACTGAGGGAGCGCTGCACTGTCAGAGGGTCAGTACTGAGGGAGTGCCGCACTGTCGGAGGGTCAGTACTGAGGGAGCACCACACTGTCGGAGGGTCAGTACTGAGGGAATGCCGTACTGTCGGAGGGTCAGTACTGAGGGAGTGCCGTACTGTCGGAGGGTCAGTACTGAGGGAATGCTGCACTGTTGGAGGGTCAGTACTGAGGGAGTGCCGTACTGTCGGAGGGTCAGTACTGAGGGAGCGCCGCACTGTCGGTGGGTCAGTACTGAGGGAGCGCCGCACTGTCAGAGGGTCAGTACTGAGGGAGCGCCGCACTGTCAGAGGGTCAGTACTGAGGGAGCACCGCACTGTCGGAGGGTCAGCACTGGGGGAGCGCCGCACTGTCGGAGGGTCAGCACTGGGGGAGCACCACACTGTCGGAGGGTCAGTACTGAGGGAATGCCGTACTGTCGGAGGGTCAGTACTGAGGGAGTGCTGTACTGTCGGAGGGTCAGTACTGAGGGAATGCTGCACTGTTGGAGGGTCAGTACTGAGGGAGTGCCGTACTGTCGGAGGGTCAGTACTGAGGGAGCGCCGCACTGTCGGTGGGTCAGTACTGAGGGAGCGCCGCACTATCAGAGGGTCAGTACTGAGGGAGCGCCGCACTGTCAGAGGGTCAGTACTGAGGGAGTGCCGCACTATCGGAGGGTCAGTACTGAGGGAGCGCCGCAGTGTCGGAGGGTCAGCACTGGGGGAGCGCCGCACTGTCAGAGGGTCAGCACTGAGGGAGCGCCGCACTGTCGGAGGGTCAGCACTGAGGGAGCGCCGCACGCACTGTCGGAGGGTCAGTACTGAGGGAGCGCCGCACTGTCGGAGGGTCAGTACTGAGGGAGCGCCGCACTGTCGAAGGGTCAGTACTGGGGGAGTGCCGCACTGTCGGAGGGTCAGCACTGGGGGAGATGCTGTCTTTGGGATGAAATGTTAAACTGAGACCCTCATCTGCCCTCTGAGGTGGAAGTAAAAGATCCCATGGCCACTATTAGATGAGGAGTGGGGAGGCGGGGCTGGGGGTAGTTAGGCCCTGGGTATCCTGGGACCAATATTTATCTCTCAACCGTCATCATTACATTGCTGTATGTGGGATCTTGCTGTGCGCAAATTAGTTGCCGCATGTCCTACATTACAACAGTGACTACACTTCAAAAGGTACTCCACTGGCTGAAAGGCGCTTTATAAATGCAAGTTATTTCTGCTGACAGTGCTGAATTCACAGGTGCCAACGGTGGGGCAGAGGGAGCAGGGGGTGGGGGAGACTGACACAAGAGGAGTGGAAGAGTTTGAGGGTAGGGCTGGAGGAGGGTAGGGATGGGGCATGTTGAGGTCACAGAGGGGTTGAAACATGAGGATGGGAATGTTACGCTCCACCTCACCAACATGTGTTGTCGCTTCACGGCAATAACCCTGCAGGAGACCTCGAGGGTGGATCCACGTGGCTCACCATCTTCACCTCGTGGGACGACAGTTACCAACTCCGGTTGGACATATTCCTGGAGGCTTCATCATATGACGTCCAACCAGCCCGTTTACCCCCACCGCCACTGGCTGTCTATCCAAGCCCCGCCTTCAGAAAGCAAACAGACGTCATTCCCAATTGGATGCTTTTGTTTTATTCTTTCATGGGATGTGGGCGTCGCTGGCAAAGCCCAGCAATTTGCTGCCCATCCCGAATTGCTCCTTGACAACGGAGTGGCTTGCTGGGCCATTCCAGAGGGCAGTTGAGAGTCAACCACATCGCTGTGGGTCCGGGAGTCGCACGTAGGTCAGACTGAGTAAGGTTGGCAGATTTCCTTCCCTGAAGGACAGCACTAGTGAACCAGGTGGGGGTTTTTATTTTTTAACGACAATCGATGATAGTTTCACGACACCGTTACCAGCTTGCAATTCCGGATTTTAATTGATTAATTGATTTTAAACTCATTTCCCCCAGGGCGTTAGCTGGGGTCTCTGGACTACCAGCCCAGCGACATCACCGCTAAGCCTGTCTGACCACATTCTTGACTGTCAGTCAACCAGCCTTTACTGCCTCCGCCCATGTTTTTTTATATAACTAATAAGTGTTTAAGAATGATGCTTAAAAAAAACTTTTTTTTCCCCCCCCCCCCTTTGCACCTCTGCGGTATTTTCCCCCTCGGGGTTTATTTTTGCTCGCTCCGGCCCGAGAGATCATCGTGCGATTGCTGCAGACTCCAGGCCAATCCTGGAGGGTTGGCAACCCACCCCCCTTACCCCAGCCTCCCGCTGCTGAACAAGGTCACTGGCTGGGCGGGGAGGGGAATGGTCTATTTGGTATTCTCTGGTGACATTTCCAGATTGAAGTCATCGCTTCAACACATGATAAACAGAGCGAGAAAATAAATAACATGGCAAGGTTACAATCCCAGCTGCTTCCAGCTTGCAGAACTTGGCAGGGAGACTGTGAGAAAAATTAGTGAAATCTATTCCATTAAAAAAAAAACGACTCAAAACCAAAACTCTGATCTTCATCCCACGAGGGGAAGGGGAAGGGATGCCCCTGCATTATCTGAGTGCCCGAGGGCTGCGAGAAGCAGAACACCCGACCGAATCACATCTGTTACAAGTTGCAACCCCACAGGGCGAGTTTCGAAGTTGGTTGGCGATGCTAGGGATGTTTTCACTCCTTCCGGTGCCAGTCCTGGCTCAGTGGACAGCTCTGCCGCTTCAGAGTCAGAATATTGTGGGTTCGAGTCCCGCTCCAGAGATCTGAGACCATAAATCCAGGCCGAGGCTCCCACTGCCATCACTGAGGGAGTGCTGCACTGCCGGAGCTGCTGTCTTTCTGGATAAACTGAGGCCCTAGTCTGCCCTCTCAGGACAACTGCCCAGCTCTTCTTTGAATTATGGCTGTGGGATCTTTTACGTCCACCTGAGAGGGCAGACGGGGTCTTCAACGTTTCATCAGAACGATGGCACCTCTGACAGTGCAGCACTCCCTCAGTACTGACCCTCCGACAGTGCGGCACTCCCTCAGTACTGACCCTCCGAAAGTACGGCGCTCCCTCAGTACTGACTCTCCGACAGTGCGGCGCTCCCTCAGTACTGACCCTCCGACAGTGTGGCGCTCCCTCAGTACTGACCCTCCGACAGTGCAGCGCTCCCTCAGTACTGACCCTCCGACAGCGCAGCGCTCCCTCAGTACTGACCCTCCGACAGCGCAGCGCTCCCTCAGTACTGACCCTCCGACAGCGCAGCACTCCCTCAGTACTGACCCTCCGACAGTGCGGCGCTCCCTCAGTACTGCACTGGGAGTGTCGGCCTGGATTTTGTGCTCAACTCTCTGGAGTGGGGCTCGAACCCACAAACTTCTGACTCAGAGGTAAGAAATCTGCCCACTGAGCCACAGGAAGGGAGGGTCATGCCTGCTGTCATCCAACAACCAACGACAAAAGCAAACAGCTACAGCCTGGCACAGATTGGAGTTCAGCAATTTGTTGACACAAAAATTGAGAGGCACAAAAATCCCATTTTAATTTCACACTAAAAGAAAGCCTCACTGTTTACATAGCGTTACATCGAGTCTACAGCACCGAAACAGGCCTTTCAGCCCATCTTCTCCACACGAGCCTCCTCCCACCCCCTCTTCATCTCCCCCTATCCCCATATCCTTCTATTCCTTTCTCCCTCATGTGTTTATCCAGCTTCCCCCTTAAATGTATCTCTGCTATTCCCCTCAACCACTCCCTGTGGTAGCGAGTTCCACATTCTCACCACTCTCTGGGGAAAGGTTTCTCCTGAATTCCCCATCGGATTTATTGGTGACTGTCTTATATTGATGACCACTTGCTCTGGACTCCCCCAAATCATCATCTCCACCCTATCAAACGCTTTCATTATTATTAAAGACCTCTCTCAGGCAACCCTCAGCCTTCTCTTTTCTGGAGAAAAGAGCCCTCAGCCTGTTCAATCTTTCCGGATAGTTACAACCTCTCACTTCTGGTGAATCTTACTTGCGCCTTCTCCGGTGCCTCTACGTCCTTTCGATAATATGGAGACCAGGACTGTGCACGGTCACTGTAAAGTGAGGTCTGGCCAAGCTTCAATACGAGCTGAACACAACTTCTCTGCTACTTCGTTCTATTCCGTCAGAAATTAATTCATGTGCAATGAAACCCTATCCAAATCACGCAGTGAAGTTTATTTAACGACTGTGCTTTCAGTGGGGTAGCTGTTAATTAATGAGGACAACTGGCACTTTGTCTTTTATCATTGAAAAGGGCAGTTGCATTTAACGAGAATAAAAGTTAGTGCCAAACAGGAAGACCCGTTAAAGAGGCTGTAGCCAGTGCGAGAATGCATGACCCTCTGGTTAAAGGGAAGAGGGGATCCTAATGGCCCTGAGGGTTAATTGCGATGAATACACCTCCCCTTTAAAGGTCACCATTCTTGCGACCAGCTTGTCGTCCTCAAAGTGAAGGTTATCGAACAATAACAGAGATGTAAACGGCACCTCCCCCATGCCCAGCTGGGTCCAGATGTGCACCTCTGGGTCAAGATACCCAGTGTCCACAGGGGGGGAGGGGGGCGTCCAAATGATACCAGACTGTGAATTAAAGAGTTGATGGGAAGTGGAGTGGGGGGGGGGGGGTGGGGGGTGCAGTTACTGCAACCCAGCAGCTGACCAGTCGCACCCAGCTCCCACCCCCACACTCCCGCCCAGACCCCGGCATCCTCAGGGACCAGTTTAAATTGATGTGGTTTCGTGTTGCCTCTCGCGGACCACTTCAAAGGGATGCATGAGCGAGTGTCCAATTGATGACCCGGTATCTTTACGGCCATTTGTTTTCCTCCGAAGAACAGATTACATCTTGAAAGGAAAATTGTAACGGTTTAAAAAGTCAAGCACTATAACATCTGGACTGCAAACATCTGCTTCAGAATTGCAGCATGGGACCTCGACAAGTGAGCCCTTGTTGCTCTGAACGAGGTTTTCAGCAAACAACATCTTGCAGGTCGTCCCAAGGTGCTCCAAGGAGCAAGTATCAGACTCAATCTGACCCCGAGCCACATCAGGAGACATTAGGGACAGGCGACCAAAAGCTCGGTCAAAGAGGTCGGTTTTAAGGAGCGTCTTAAAGGAGGAGAGAGAGAGAGACGGAGAGGTTTAGGGAGGGAATTCCAGAGCTTAGGGCCCCCCGGGCAGCTGCAGGCACGGCCGCCAATGGTGGAGCGATGGGAATCGGGGGGTGGGCAAAAGGCCGGAATTGGAGGAGCGCAGAGATCTCGGAGGGTTGAAGGGGCCGGAGGAGGTTACAGAGATAGGGAGGGGGGGGAAGGCCAGAGAGGGATTTAAACAGGAGGATGCAAATTCTAAAATTGAGGCATTGCTGGACTGGGAGTCAATGTGGGTCAGTGAGCACGGGGCATGATGGGTGAAGGCAATCAATGCAAATCAAGTCAGGGGCTGCAGAGTTTTGGATGAGCTCAAGTTTACAATGCGTGCAAATTTGGAGGCCAGCCAGGAACTGTACTTCAACAAGGGTCAGTGTGTGGGACCCGTACCCCAGTGAGAGTCAGTGTGTGTGGGACCCGTACCCCAGTGAGAGTCAGTGTGTGGGACCCGTACCCCAATGAGAGTCAGTGTGTGTGGGACCCGTACCCCAGTGAGAGTCAGTGTGTGTGGAACCCGTACCCCAGTGAGAGTCAGTGTGTGGAACCCGTACCCCAGTGAGAGTCAGTGTGTGGGACCCGTACCCCAGTGAGAGTCAATCTGAGTGGAATCCGTACCCCAGTGAGAGTCAATGTGTGTGGGACCCGTACCCCAGTGAGAGTCAGTGTGTGTGGGACCCGTACCCCAGTGAGAGTCAGTGTGTGGGACCCGTACCCCAGTGAGAGTCAGTGTGTGTGGGACCCGTACCCCAGTGAGAGTCAGTGTGTGGGACCCGTACCCCAGTGAGAGTCAGTGTGTGTGGGACCCGTACCCCAGTGAGAGTCAGTGTGTGTGGGACCCGTACCCCAGTGAGAGTCAGTGTGTGGGACCCGTACCCCAGTGAGAGTCAGTGTGTGTGGAACCCGTACCCCAGTGAGAGTCAGTGTGTGGGACCCGTACCCCAGTGAGAGTCAATCTGAGTGGAACCCGTACCCCAGTGAGAGTCAGTGTGTGGGACCCGTACCCCAGTGAGAGTCAGTGTGTGGGACCCGTACCCCAGTGAGAGTCAATCTGAGTGGAACCCGTACCCCAGTGAGAGTCAATCTGAGTGGAACCCGTACCCCAGTGAGAGTCAGTGTGTGGGACCCGTACCCCAGTGAGAGTCAATCTGAGTGGAACCCGTACCCCAGTGAGAGTCAATCTGAGTGGAACCCGTACCCCAGTGAGAGTCAGTGTGTGGGACCCGTACCCCAGTGAGTGTCAGTGTGTGTGGGACCCGTACCCCAGTGAGAGTCAGTGTGAGTGGGACCCGTACCCCAGTGAGAGTCAGTGTGTGGGACCTGTACCCCAGTGAGAGTCAGTGTGAGTGGGACCCGTACCCCAGTGAGAGTCAGTGTGAGTGGGACCCGTACCCCAGTGAGAGTCAGTGTGTGGGACCCGTACCCCAGTGAGAGTCAGTGCGTGTGGAACCCGTACCCCAGTGAGAGTCAGTGCGTGTGGAACCCGTACCCCAGTGAGAGTCAGTGTGTGTGGGACCCGTACCCCAGTGAGAGTCAGTGTATGTGGAACCCGTACCCCAGTGAGAGTCAGTGTGTGTGGGACCCGTACCCCAGTGAGAGTCAGTGTGTGTGGGACCCGTACCCCAGTGAGAGTCAGTGTACGTGGGACCCCTACCCCAGTGAGAAAAGAAGACCCGAAAACTGTTGGAGAAATGTCCAAGCCTGTTTGTGAAGACGCTGAAACTAGGATGCTTTGGTGGAGACTGTTTATTGCTTGCCACAGAGCTTACTTCTGCACTCCTAACACCCCACCAGTGCTGGCTGGCTCTTCTTTATACATACATCAGAGTACAATTAACTAACCAACACCCAACACGTGTTCACCCTATTACCTTCAACTACCAGGTATTTAACATTCATTAACAGACCTTATTAGCCACTAACAAGGAGCAGGGTAAAGACAGCTCAGCACTAACACAGATCGAGTGCTCTCCTGATCTGCGATATCACCGCCCCTGCTCGTGCTCCCTTACTCATTGCAAAAGCAATCAGACAATGAGGAGCAGATGATGTAGCCTAGCTTAATCCTGTCCTCTCCCACTGTCCTGCATCTGCTATCCAGCAGCAGCCACCAGACAGTTACCGGGAGCTGGATCGATAGCAACGCCCCTACCCCACCCCTCATTCCAAATGGCACTGAGGCCAATTGTACCACCATTCAGGTTGCAATCACATAACCCAGCGTAGACTGGGTACGAGACCCGGAACAGTATAGGTCTGTAGAACACTGGACACTGCTTTGGCCCCTTAGCCATCAGAGGAGCCTGTACAAAAATTTGGATTGTTTCCTTGCCCAGTTGAAATGATTCCAATATTCTGTGTTTAAAAATATTCATTCCTTCAGCTTATTTTTACATTTCCTTTTGTCCTGGTTTCCTTTTCAGTCTCCTGCCCGTGAACTTGTCTGCCGCCAGTAATATCCTCTGGGAATCGGACTGAGGCCACAGTGGGATCACATTCCCTGTGTGAGACTCTCCAAAGGCCACGTTAAGTTAATGCACCACGACAGGTAGATGTGTGCACACTGTGGTGTGGTGACTGTATTACTGGACTAATAATCCAGACAATGTGAGTTCGAATCCCACCGCACCTGCTTGGGAATGGGAATTCAGCTTAAAATCTCAAAACCTCAGTGACCATGATGCTGTCGGATTGTCATAAAGAACCCAATCGGTTCACTGACATCCCTTCTGGAAGGAAACCAGCTGACATTACATGGTCCGGGCCGATACGTGACTCCAGTCCCCAAACCAACATTACTGATGCTTACTGGGTCACAGGTTCATGGTTTTGAGTCCTACTTGTGCACTTAATCCAGGCTGACACTCCCAGTGCTGTACTGAGGGTGTGCTGCACTGTCGGAGGGGCAGCGCTGAGGGTGTGCTGCACTGTCGGAGGGGCAGCGCTGAGGGTGTGCCGCACTGTCGGAGGGTCAGGACTTGAGGGAGTGCCGCACTGTCGGAGGGGCAGTACTGAGGGAGTGCCGCACTGTCGGAGGGGCAGCGCTGAGGAGGGTCGCACTGTCGGAGGGGGCAGTACTGAGGGAGTGCCGTACTGTCGGAGGGGCAGCGCTGAGGGTGTGCTGCACTGTCAGAGGGTTAGTGCTGAAGGAGTGCTGCACTGCCAGAGGGTCAGTACTGAGGGAGTGTCGCACTGGCTGAGGGTCAGTCATTTGGATGAGACATTAAACCAAGACCCCTCTGCCCTCCCAGGTGGGCAAAAAAGATCCCACGGCCATTATTTTGAAGAGCGAGGGGAGTTCTCCCCGGTGTCCTGGGGCCAATAATTATCCCTCAACCAACATCACTGAAAAACAGACGATCAGGGATGCACAATAGGTCAGAATTGGAGGAGTGGAGAGTTTTGAGACTGGAGGAGGTGAGAGAGATGGGGGCAGGGGGGAAGGTAAGGACATGGAGGACTGTAAATTAAAACTAAAATAAAAGACTGATAAAAAACTGGGAACAAGCAAATTTTTTCTGAAAGACTCCTGATCCCAGCACTCCTTTTCCATGGATTTAGAGAGCTTTTCTTAACCTTGGAACAGAGGTCTCTCACATTCGAAATATTCTTCACTTCCCTCCAATGACTGTGACACAGAAACTCCCCTCCCCCATGGCCCCCCAGATTAAAGTGCTAGCATTGGGAAAACACATGGCCTTAATATCCAGCTTCAATAAAAACAATTTTCTTTCATACGTTGCTGTGACTGGAAACAAGCGAGTCCATTCATACAGGCCAGTGAGTGACGGGAGGCAGCTGTACAGGGTGGAATTGTCCTGGATTATAACTCCCACTCAACAGAGGGGCACACGGGGGGAGAGGGAGGGGGGCGGGCAAAAGAGAGGGAAAGTGGGGAGGAGTGAGGGAAAGGAGGGGGAGAGGGGGAAGGAGCGGAAGCGATGGAAAGGGGAGGGGGAGAGGGCGAAGGGTGGGGAGGCGAGAGGGAAAGTGGGGGAGGCGAGGGGGAAAGTGGGGGAGGCGAGGGGGAAGGGGGAGAGGGGGAAAGGTGAGGGGGAGAGGGGGAAGGAGCGGAAGCGAGGGAAAGGGGAGGGGGAGAGGGCGGAGGGTGGGGAGGCGAGAGGGCGGAGGGTGGGGAGGCGAGAGGGCGGAGGGTGGGGAGGCGAGAGGGCGGAGGGTGGGAGGCGAGAGGGAAAGTGGGGGAGGGAGAGGCGGGAAAGTGGGGAGGGAGAGGCGGGAAAGTGGGGGAGGGAGAGGCGGGAAAGTGGGGGAGGGAGAGGCGGGAAAGGGGGGAGGGAGAGGCGGGAAAGGGGGGAGGGAGAGGCGGGAAAGGGGGGAGGGAGAGGCGGGAAAGGGGGAGGGAGAGGCGGGAAAGGGGGGAGGGAGAGGCGGGAAAGGGGGGAGGGAGAGGCGGGAAAGGGGGGAGGGAGAGGCGGGAAAGGGGGGAGGGAGAGGCGGGAAAGGGGGGAGGGAGAGGCGGGAAAGGGGGGAGGGAGAGGCGGGAAAGGGGGGAGGGAGAGGCGGGAAAGGGGGAGGGAGAGGCGGGAAAGGGGGGAGGGAGAGGCGGGAAAGGGGGGAGGGAGGGAGAGGCGGGAAAGGGGGGAGGGAGGGAGAGGCGGGAAAGGGGGGAGGGAGGGAGAGGCGGGAAAGGGGGGAGGGAGGGAGAGGCGGGAAAGGGGGGAGGGAGGGAGAGGCGGGAAAGGGGGAGGGAGGAGAGGCGGAAAGGGGGAGGGAGGGAGAGGCGGGGAAAGGGGGGAGGGAGGGAGAGGCGGGAAAGGGGAGGAGGGAGAGGCGGGAAAGGGGGAGGAGAGGCGGGAAAGGGGGGAGGGAGGAGAGGCGGGAAAGGGGGGAGGAGAGGCGGGAAAGGGGGGAGATGAGGCGGGAAAGGGGGAGGAGAGGCGGGAAAGGGGGGAGGAGAGGCGGGAAAGGGGGGAGGAGAGGCGGGAAAGGGGGAGGAGAGGCGGGAAAGGGGGGAGATGAGGCGGGAAAGGGGGGAGGAGAGGCGGGAAAGGGGGGGAGGAGAGGCGGGAAAGGGGGGAGGAGAGGCGGGAAAGGGGGAGGAGAGGCGGGAAAGGGGGGAGGAGAGGCGGGAAAGGGGGGAGGAGAGGCGGAAAGGGGGGAGGAGAGGCGGGAAATGGGGAGGAGAGGCAGAAATGGGGAGGAGAGGCAGAAATGGGGAGGAGAGACAGAAATGGGGAGGAGAGGCAGAAATGGGGAGGAGAGGCAGAAATGGGGAGGAGAGGCAGAAATGGGGAGGAGAGGGGAGGGGGAAAGGGGAGGGGGAAAGGGGAGGGGGGAGGGAGAAAGGGGAGGAGAGGCAGAAAGGGGAAGGGAGAGAGGGAAAGCGGGAGGAGAGGGGGAAGGGTAGAGGAGGAAACGCGGAGGGGTAGAGGGGGAAAGGGGGAGAGGTAGAGGGGGAAAGGGGGAGGGGTAGAGGGGGAAAGGGGAGGGGTAGAGGGGGAAAGGGGGAGGGGTAGAGGGGGAAAGGGGAGGGGGAGAGAGGGGGAAAGTCAAAGGAAGGGTGTCAGTGAATCAGTGGGGAGAGGGGCTTCCCCAGCTTATGCAGGCAAGTGCAAGTTCACAGATGCACACACTCTTTCCAGGAGATTGTCCTTGGGTATTAATCAGGAGGAGAGATATACCTGAACTTTCCCCCGTCCTCTGTACCCCATCATCCCTTTCCAGACAAAGTCTAGGGGTACTCAGGTCCACTGCTCTCCCTCTGAGACCCTCCTGCATCCAAGCACTTATTTTTGTGTCATGTTCCATGATGACTCCTGGCCTTAGCACATTGTGGTTCTTTTAAGGAGCAAGTCTTTGAAGGTATCAGCCGTGGCTCAGTGGGTATCACTCGTGCCGATACTCCCAGTGCAGTACTGAGGGAGTGCCGCACTGTCGGAGGGTCACTACTGAGGGAGGGCCGCACTGTCGGAGGGTCACTACTGAGGGAGGGCCGCACTGTCGGAGGGTCACTACTGAGGGAGTGCTGCACTGTCGGTGGGTCAGTACTGAGGGAGTGCTGGACTGTCGGTGGGTCAGTACTGAGGGAGTGCTGCACTGTCGGTGGGTCAGTACTGAGGGAGTGCTGCACTGTCGGTGGGTCAGTACTGAGGGAGTGCTGCACTGTCGGAGGGTCAGTACTGAGGGAGTGTCGCACTGTCAGAGGTTCAGTACTGAGGGAGTGCTGCACTGTCGGTGGGTCAGTACTGAGGGAGTGCTGCACTGTCGGTGGGTCAGTACTGAGGGAGTGCTGCACTGTCGGTGGGTCAGTACTGAGGGAGCGCTGCACTGTCGGAGGGTCAGTACTGAGGGAGTGCTGCACTGTCGGTGGGTCAGTACTGAGGGAGTGCTGCACTGTCGGTGGGTCAGTACTGAGGGAGTGCTGCACTGTCGGAGGGTCAGTACTGAGGGAGTGCTGCACTGTCGGAGGGTCAGTACTGAGGGAGCGCTGCACTGTCGGAGGGTCAGTACTGAGGGAGCGCTGCACTGTCGGAGGGTCAGTACTGAGGGAGTGCTGCACTGTCGGTGGGTCAGTACTGAGGGAGTGCTGGACTGTCGGAGGGTCAGTACTGAGGGAGTGCTGCACTGTCGGTGGGTCAGTACTGAGGGAGTGCTGGACTGTCGGAGGGTCAGTACTGAGGGAGTGCTGCACTGTCGGAGGGTCAGTACTGAGGGAGCGCTGCACTGTCGGAGGGTCAGTACTGAGGGAGTGCTGCACTGTCGGTGGGTCAGTACTGAGGGAGTGCTGCACTGTCGGTGGGTCAGTACTGAGGGAGTGCTGCACTGTCGGTGGGTCAGTACTGAGGGAGTGCTGGACTGTCGGAGGGTCAGTACTGAGGGAGTGCTGCACTGTCGGAGGTGCCCTCTTTTGCATGAGACACAAAACCAAAGCCCCATCTGCCCTCTCAGGTAGAGGCAAAAGATCGCAAGGCACGACTAGGAAAAACAGCCGGAGAATTCTCCTGAGTGACCAATATTTAACCCTCAACCAAAATCACTAAAAAAAAAAAAATGATCTGGTCATTACCACAGAGCTGTTTGTGGGAGCTTGCTGTGCACGAATTAGCTGAGTGTACTTCGGCATATCAGAGGGAAGTCTCTGAGAGACATCCCCTTCCCCATTGGTATTTGACACACCCACTCCCGTGAAGGACACGGGGGTTTGCTGGGTGGAATGCACTGCCCGATGCAGTACTGAGCCAAACTGACCACACTAACTGCGGGCGGGCGTGACTCAGAGCCTCCTATCAAAGTGAATCTGCTGGCCCCCAAATGGTTAACGCAGTAAATTCCTGACTTCCGGCTGCCACGTAAAGAGCCTTTGTTGGTAACAGATGGCAAGAATTAAATAGCTGATTGGAATTGCTTCAAAGGGCAGCCCCGTCAGCACCGGTCTCTCACTCCCACGGCCAGGCTCGGAGTCATACTGACCGACGAGGTACCAGATCCGATCACCATGTGTACGCTGAGGGTGCATGTGTGTGCTTGCTGAGTGCGAGACAGTGTGTGTGAGGTCCAAGTTTGTTTCTGTGTGTGCACGTGCTGAGTGCGTGAATCTGTGCTTCGTGTCGGAGCGTGTATGTGAGCCCAAGGTACCAAAGAGCATTGGCCCGTCTCCATAACCCTTTCAGCCCCACAGCTCGCACACCCTGTACCCCTCTCCCCCGCCCAGATTTACCTAGTGTATTCAGGAGAGGAAAGGGAGGGCTTGGCTTTCGAGGCACATGCTCAACCAACGCACACACTGCTTCAGAGTGATGTCAGGTTCCCTGGCTGCCCTTTCAGGCTGAGGATTGATAGCAGGGACTTGGAGTCCAAGAGCTGACTGTTAATGGGTTTCATGACAGCTGTACTGCATATGTTACAATTCCTTCCACTCTTTTACTGCACCATTATTAATACACGGACCAGGCCAGCCTACTCGGAGAGGCTGCTGTGTAATTTTCACACCTCCACACCCTTTTAACCCCTTCGACTACTCGGGAATTGTTCAGCAGCACAGTACGACTGCTCAGGGTTATATTTTCACCTGCAACCCACCCTGAATTCCCCACATGTAACTGCAAGCTCTGCATTGGGAGCACCGAAGACAGAATTTGCTCCCCAGGGACCGATATCTGGGACAGCCAGACCCTGAGGCAGCAAGAGAAATACAGGGTCCTAGTGCCCCCGACCGGGACGTTGTGCAATGAGAGTGATGGCGTCTGGCCAGGACGGGATTGGCCTCTGCTGCGACGCCCTCCACAGTCTAATATCCATACTGTCCCACTCGCACATGGAGTGAGGTACTGAATAACTACAGGTGCCAATAGAACCATACCCTGGTGATAGTTCAGGATGGAGGTTTTACAATCAGGTCAGCAAAACAGTAATACCTCACATGCCCACCCTAGAATTGTAGGGTCTACTTCATATACATAGAATGGGGGGGGGGAGTTTCCAGCCACTACTAGTCCTTAAAAGGGTGCTAACAATAGAGTAAAATTAAAGATAAATGGCCATATGCAGGGACAAATAGGCTGGGAACCTTTACAAAGTCCACTCGTACAGCAAAAGAAACAATGTGCATTTGTATAGCAACTGTCACGTCCTCAGGGTGTCCTGCAGTGCTTTACAGCCAATGAAGTACTTCTGAAGCGTAGTTACTGTTGTAATGTAGCAAACACGGCAGCCAATTTGCGCACAGCAAGCTCCCACAAACAGCAATGTGATAACGACCCAGATAATCTGTTGTTAATGACGTTGGTTGAGGGATAAATATTGTCCAGGACAATCTCCAGAGCGGGACCCAAACCCACAACTCTCTGACTCAGAGGTGAGAGACCGAGAGAGAGAGCTACCCACTACTAAGCCACAATATACCAGTGAATCCCTCACAGACTTGCTCAGAAGAAATAGCTGGAGTTTTGGCTGTACTTGTTTTTTTTTTTATTCGTTCATGGGATGTGGGCATCCCATTTATTGCCCATCCCCAATTGCCCTTGAACTGAGTGGCTTGCTCGGCCATTTCAGAGGGCATTTAAGAGTCAAGCACATTGCCGTGAATCGGGAGTCACGTGTAGGCCAGACCAGGTAAGGACAGCAGATTTCCTTCCCTGAAGGACATTCGTGAACCAGATGAGTTTTGACATGGCCACCATTAGACTAACTTTTTATTTTAATTCCAGATTTTTATTAATTGAATTCAAATTTCACCATCTGCTGTCGTGGGATTTGAACCCATGACAGCAGTGCATTAGCCTGGGCCTCTGGTTACTAGTTAACTAGTCCAGTGACATTATCACTATACTACCATCTCCCTCCCTCTTTGTCGTACGCATGGAACATAGAAAGAGAGTTTAAGGCCAAGCTATAGCATGCTTTCATATCCCACTGTGGCCTCACCCCCTCACTATCTCGGTCACCTCCTCCAGCCCCGACAAACCTCCGAGATCTCTGCACTCCTCCAATTCCGGCCTCTTTAGCATCCCCCGATTCCCATTGCTCCACCATTGGCGGCCGTGCCTTCAGCTGCCTGGGGACCCTAAGCTCTGGAATTCCCTCCCTGAACCTCTCCACCTCTCTCTCTCTCCTCCTTTAAAACGCTCCTTAAAACTGACCTCTTTGACCGAGCTTTTGGTTGCCTGTCCCCTAATATCTCCTTACGTGGCTCGGGGTCAGCTTTCGTCTGATTTGCACTCCTGTGAAGCCCCTTGGGATGTTTGTACTATGTTAAAGGGGCTATATAAACACAAGCAGTTGTTGTTACCACCTTCTCTGCGGGTTCTCCTCTTCGTCCTCCCACCCCCACAGACATCAGGCTGCGATAAGATGCTGGGATCAGGCTTGCAGCCAGAGAAGGGGCGGGGGGGGTGTCCCTGTATCACCACTCTCCGGCACACTCCTTGTAGGTCAGTGCTGCAGCCTGGAAGGAGGTGGAGACAGAGGGCTGGAAGGGAGATGTGAGTCTAAGGCTGAGCATTACTGGCAGTGATGCGATCCCTCAACAATGCTCATTCCCCTCGGGGCAAACCCGGGTAGCAGACCACTGCTGGCATCACTCTCTTGCTCTGACTCATCCTCTTCCAGAAGACATGTGAAGGGGCATTCCCATGGGGCAGCTTACTGTAGAAGCATTGTGGACGTTCCAAATAGATGGGAGTGCCAAAAGATTTGGAACAAGGCCTCTGGAGCACTTAACACACTGATGGGGAGAAACAAAAAACTCAAATATCTGGACAAACTTCAGAATGCAGCAATATGTGTTCGCACAACACAAGCCCTACCGACAGTGAACGCCCATTACACAGGCAGGCTTATGACCGCAAATGCCCATTATACAATGATGAGCTTATAACCAAGAATACCCTTTATACACGGAGGGCTACAGTGCCTGGTATAGACGGACCGGCCTATGACCGAGAACACCTATTGTACACAGACGGGCGAATGGACAATTTTGTAGACACTAAATAGGCACACTGGGAGCCTTGCTTAACTAATTCAACTAGCTGACAATTGAAACCCCAACCAGAATACCATGCTAAATGGACAGAGATCTGTGATAATCAGCTGGCAAACTCACCATATCGTCCCCACGGTCCAGAGAGGAGGGTGGATGTCGGGAGGTGGGGGGGGGGGGGGGGGGGGGGGTGGTGATGGCGGTGGAGGAGATCAGAATGGGACCTTTACCAGGAGAAAGGAACAGAGACAAGGTCCAACACAGGAGACACCATCTGAGACAAGATTCTACAAATTGTTTCTCGACCAAAAGAGGGAGGCAATAACTCACAGGCAACCGGGCCTCATGCGCGTGACTTAGTCTGGCTAACTTGGTGCTATAAATTTCCTAATATGTCACTCACGTTAGTCAGATCTGTCGTGGCAATTGGCATTAGTGTGCGTGTGTGCAAATGTGCAGAGGCAGAAGGATGTTAGTTACGCCCCCAAAACCCCATTACTCAATGCGGAGGATGTCAGCTAGCCCTCTAGCCCCGTTACTTAGTGCGGAGGATGTTAGTTACCCTTCTCACCCCGTTACTCAATGTGGATGGATGTGCTCGGGGATCTGAGAGCACACAGCTGCCTTAGTGAGAAGGAATGTTTTGCTGGGGTCCGATTACTGTTAAGTAAACGGTTGGATTGCCATAAAATGTAACCTGGCTGTCAGGCATTCAAAGTGAAATATTAGTGAACAATCAGTCTTGCTCTGTCTGAAGAAAAAAACAGCTCTTGCTGCTGGTTACACAGAAGGTCACTGTGTCTTTGAAAGAGGTTAATATCCGCAGCCCAGTCAAAGAGCACTTTATTCATTTAAAAGGATACGGCAAGATTAAAACCTTCTCTGACTCTCACTGGGGTACGGGTTCCCTCCTCTCCTGAAGGTACTGACTCTCACTGGGGTACGGGTCCCCTCCTCTCCTGAAGGTGCTGACTCTCACTGGGGTACGGGTCCCCTCCTCTCCTGAAGGTACTGACTCTCACTGGGATACGGGTCCCCTCCTCTCCTGAAGGTGCTGACTCTCACTGGGGTACGGGTCCCCTCCTCTCCTGAAGGTGCTGACTCTCACTGGGGTACGGGTCCCCTCCTCTCCTGAAGGTGCTGACCCTCACTGGGGTACGGGTCCCCTCCTCTCCTGAAGGTACTGACTCTCACTGGGGTACGGGTCCCCTCCTCTCCTGAAGGTGCTGACTCTCACTGGGGTACGAGTCCCCTCCTCTCCTGAAGGTGCTGACTCTCACTGGGGTACGGGTCCCCTCCTCTCCTGAAGGTACTGACTCTCACTGGGGTACAGGTCCCCTCCTCTCCTGAAGGTGCTGACTCTCACTGGGGTACGGGTCCCCTCCTGTCCTGAAGGTGCTGACTCTCACTGGGGTACGGGTCCCCTCCTCTCCTGAAGGTACTGACTCTCACTGGGGTACGTGTCCCCTCCTGTCCTGAAGGTACTGACTCTCACTGGGGTACGGGTCCCCTCCTCTCCTGAAGGTGCTGACTCTCACTGGGGTACGGGTCCCCTCCTCTCCTGAAGGTGCTGACTCTCACTGGGGTACGGGTCCCCTCCTCTCCTGAAGGTACTGACTCTCACTGGGGTACGTGTCCCCTCCTGTCCTGAAGGTACTGACTCTCACGGGGGTACGGGTCCCCTCCTCTCCTGAAGGTATTGACTCTCACTGGGGTACGGGTCCCCTCCTCTCCTGAAGGTACTGACTCTCACTGGGGTACGTGTCCCCTCCTGTCCTGAAGGTACTGACTCTCACTGGGGTACGGGTCCCCTCCTCTCCTGAAGGTACTGACTCTCACTGGGGTACGTGTCCCCTCCTCTCCTGAAGGTACTGACTCTCACTGGGGTACGGGTCCCCTCCTCTCCTGACAGTGCTGACTCTCACTGGGGTACGGGTCCCCTCCTCTCCTGAAGGTACTGACTCTCACTGGGGTACGGGTCCCCTCCTCTCCTGAAGGTACTGACTCTCACTGGGGTACGGGTCCCCTCCACTCCTGAAGGTACTGACTCTCACTGGGGTACGGGTCCCCTTCTCTCCTGAAGGTACTGACTCTCACTGGGGTACGGGTCCCCTCCTCTCCTGAAGGTACTGACTCTCACTAGAGCATAGGTTCCAGTGACTACCTCTGGTATCTCACCCAAGAGGTCATTCTTGGTGTGAATAGTAGCTGTTTGAAAGCAGAGGGCATCACAGTCAAGCCCAATTAGCTGTGCTCAGTCGCGCTCTCACCTCTGAGCCACAAGGTTTGGAGGTTCGAGCTGCACTCCAGAGACCTAGGCATCTAAACCAGTCTGGCAATCTCAGTAAAGTACTGAGGAAATGCTACATTGTCTGTGGTGCTGTCTTTTGGATGAAATGTTAAACTGAGACTCTGCCTGCCCTATCAGGTGAATGTGAAAGATCAGATGGCCAATATTTTAAAGAGCAGCAGGGGAGAGGGGGTGGAGTTCTCCTGGAGCCAATATTTATCCCTCCACCAACATCACTTCAAGAGATTATGAGCTAAAAGAGTCTTTTTGTGGGATATGTCGAGCATTCTTTGTTCCAGTCCTACTCAGGCCCCCTCCCCCAACTCTTTTTCCGGTACATTGATGACTGTATCGGTGCCATTTCCTGCTCCCACCCTGAACTGGAAAACTTTATCAACTTTGCTTCCAATTTCCACCCTTCTCTCACCTTTACATGGTCCATCTCTGACACTTCCCTTCCCTTCCTTGACTTCTCTGTCTCCATCTCTTGGGATAGGTTGTCTACCAATATCCATTATAAGCCCACTGACTCCCACAGCTACCTCGACTACACTTCTTCACACCCTACCTCCTGTAAGGACTCCATTCCATTCTCCCAGTTTCTCCGTCTCTGACGCATCTATTCTGATGTTGCTACCTTCCATGACAGCGCTTCTGATATGTCTTCCTTTTTCCTCAACCGAGGATTCCGCCCCCCCTACTGTTGTTGACAGGGCCCTCAACTGTGTCCGGCCCATTTCCCGCACCTCAACCCTCACCCCATCCCCTCCCTCCCAGAACAGCGACAGGGTTCCCCATGTCCTCACTTTCCACCCCATCAGCCTCCATATCCAAAGGATCATCCTCCGCCATTTCCGCCACCTCTAGCGTGATGCCACTACCAAACGCATCTTCCCCTTCCCCTGTCAGGCAGTGAAAGGACACCCTGGTACACTCCTCCATTACCCCCACTACCTTCCCCTGCAATCGCAGGAGGTGCAATACCTGCCCTTTTACCTCCTCCTCACTATCCAAGGCCCCAAACACTCTTTCAGGTGAAGCAGCGATTTACTTGTACTTCTTTCAATGTAGTATACTGTATTCGCTGCTCACAATGTGGTCTCCTCTACACTGGGGAGACCAAACTCAGATTGGGTAATCGCTTTGCGGAACACCTCCGCTCAGTCTGAAAGCATGTGACCAAGCTTCCAGTTGCTTGCCATTTCAACAATCTCCCACCACCGCCACCCCCCCCGACCTCATGCCCACATCTCTGTCCTGGGATTGCTGCAGTGTTCCAGTGAAGATCAACACAAGCTCGAGGAACAGCATCTCATTTACCGATTAGGCACACTACAGCCTGCCGGACTGAACACGGAGTTCAATAACTTCAGAGCATGACGGGCTCCCCTTTTTATTTTTAGTTATTGTTTTCTTTTTTCTTTGTTCATTTTATTTTAGTTTGTTTTTACCATGTGCCTATCCACTGCTTTTTTTTCATGTTAGTGCTTTGGGCCAGGGCTGTTCATTTTTCTGTCAATTAACACCCTCTCCGCACTAACGTTTTGTCTTTCATCACCATTAACATACCGTTTGCCTTTGCTCCATGACCTTCTGGTCAGTTATTCTCTGTGACCCTGTCCTATCAATACCTTCCCTTTTGTTATCTTATGCCCCACCCCTGCTTTATTTGCTTGTAACCTATTACATTTCTAACCTTTGCCAGTTCTGATGAAAGGTCACTGACCTGAAACGTTAACTCTGCTTCTCTCTCCACAGATGCTGCCAGACCTGCCGAGTATTTACAGCATTTCTTGTTTTTATTACAGATTTCCAGCATCTGCAGTATTTTGCTTTTATTTCACTAAATGAGATTATCTGGTCATTATCACATTGCTGTATATGGGAGCTTGCAAGGCATAAATTGGCTGCTGTGTTTCCTACATTACAACAGTGACTACAGTTCAAAAAAGTAAAGCACTTTGGTCCTCAGGCAGTGGAAGATGCAACAGAACTGCAAGTCTTTCTTTTCTTCCTCTGTTGAAAGCTGGGGTTCAGGTACCCTCTACCACCTAGAAGGACAAGGGCAGTAGTCACATGGGAACACCACCACCTGCAAGTTCCCCTCCAAGTCACACACCATCCTGACTTGGAACTATATCGGCCGTTCCTTCACTGTTGCTGGGTCAAAATCCTGGAACTCCCTTCCTAACAGCACTGTGGGTGTACCTACCTCACATGGACTGCAGCGGTTCAAGAAGGCAGCTCACCACCACCTTCTCAAGGGGCAATTAGGGATGGGCAATAAATGCTGGCCTAGCCAGCAACACCCACATCCCATGAATAAATAAAACTAAGGTTCTGCCCTCCAGTCCACTCTTTATGTGTGATTCCTGTCTATTCGACCTTGAGGGATTATTGCAGCCGAGCTCAATCCAGCCCTCACCCAACATCCACAAATACTGGGCTTTCTGACAGGGGGTTGTGAGCGGGGGCTGAGCTGTTAATCCCTCACTAGCCCCGGGACACTGAGACCAATTGTACTGCAAAGACTGCCATGCAGGACAAGATGAGCTGGCTTTAGTAAAGACCAACAGCTCCTCCTCCCACTTCTTTTTTTTATTCGTTCATGGGATACCAGCGTCATTGGCTATTATTATTGTCCATCCCTATACAATGCTTTTAACGTCCCAAGGCGTTTAGCGAGCCACATGAGGAGATGTTAGGGACAGGTGACAAAAGCTCGATCAAAGAGGTCGGTTTTAAGGAGCGTCTTAAAGCAGGAGAGAGAGAGGCGGAGAGGTTTATGGAGGGAATTCCTGAGCTTAGGGCCCCCAGGCAGCTGAAGGTAAAGGTCTGCTCAGGTGGGGGAGAAAGAACCCGACCCGAATCCGACTGAACCACGGCAGACCCGAGCCCGACCCGACCCGACCCCACTATCCCTTTACTTACCTTCCGACTCGGAATCTCCAGGAAGCTGCAGTGTGTGCGTGATGACATCGCTCACTCACTGCACAGACTCAGTTTCCCTGCTTGACGTCCCGCACTCCCAGCTCAGGTAAGTTTTTAAAATTTTAATACTTACCAGCAGAGCACTTGCTGTGCGTGTCCGGCCCGACCAGAGCCCGACACATGCTGTCGGGTTCGGATCAGGTAGCAGGCCTTTAGCTGAAGGCACAGCCGTCAGTGCTGGAGCGACGAGATTCGGGGGATGCGCAAGAGGCCGGGCTTGGAGGAGCGCAGAGGTCTGGGAGGGTTGTAGGGGCTGGAGGAGGTTACAGAGATCTGGGAGGGTTGTAGGGGCTGGAGGAGGTTACAGAGATCTGGGCGGGTTGTAGGGGCTGGAGGAGGTTACAGAGATCTGGGAGGGTTGTAGGGGCTGGAGGAGGTTACAGAGATCTGGGAGGGTTGTAGGGGCTGGAGGAGGTTACAGAGATCTGGGAGGGTTGTAGGGACTGGAGGAGGTTACAGAGATCTCGGAGGGTTGTAGGGACTGGAGGAGGTTACAGAGATCTCGGAGGGTTGCAGGGGCTGGAGGAGGTTACAGAGATCTCGGAGGGTTGTAGGGACTGGAGGAGGTTACAGAGATCTCGGAGGGTTGTAGGGACTGGAGGAGGTTACAGAGATCTGGGCGGGTTGTAGGGATTGGAGGAGGTTACAGAGATCTCGGAGGGTTGTAGGGACTGGAGGAGGTTACAGAGATACCGGGGGGTTGTCGGGACTGGAGGAGGTTACAGAGATCTGGGAGGGTTGTAGGGATTGGAGGAGGTTAGAGAGATCTCGGAGGGTTGTAGGGATTGGAGGAGGTTAGAGAGATCTCGGAGGGTTGTAGGGATTGGAGGAGGTTAGAGAGATCTCGGAGGGTTGCAGGGGCTGGAGGAGGTTACAGAGATCTCGGAGGGTTGTAGGGACTGGAGGAGGTTACAGAGATCTCGGAGGGTTGTAGGGACTGGAGGAGGTTACAGAGATCTGGGCGGGTTGTAGGGACTGGAGGAGGTTACAGAGATCTCGGAGGGTTGTAGGGACTGGAGGAGGTTACAGAGATCTCGGAGGGTTGTAGGGACTGGAGGAGGTTACAGAGATCTGGGAGGGTTGTAGGGATTGGAGGAGGTTAGAGAGATCTCGGAGGGTTGTCGGGACTGGAGGAGGTTACAGAGATACCAGTGTCGAACTGATCCTTCCCATTTGGAATGTCCAGTAAGACACCAGACAGCACACTGACCTCAATGAGCCAAATAATGGGGAGATGTGAAACAATTTTATTTAGATGGCAAGATTAACTAAAAATAATTCATCCAAAAGGTAGGTATCCGATAGACTGAATTATTTTTATCCTTAAAGCAGAGAAAGCTAAGAGGAGGTTTGATAGAGGCGTTTTATATCATAATGCTTCAAACTGGAACAAAGAGGAACTGTTTCCAATGGCCGAAGGGTCTGTAACTGGAAGCCACAGATTTAAGGACAATAGAAGACCCAGAGGCGATATGAGGAAAAACGATTTACACAACGAGTGATTGGGGTTTGGAATGCACTTGCTGATTGGACGGTGGAAACAGTTTCAATAGGAGATGTCAAGAGGGAACTGGATAAATATCTGAAGGAGCAGACATTACAGGGACATGGGGGAAAGAGCCAAGGGAGTGGGACTGACTCGATTGCTCTTCAGAGGAGCCAGCACAGACTGGATGGACTGAATGGTCTCCTTCTGTGCTGTGCTACTCTCTGATGCCGAGTCTCGATTTCCCTCGTTGTTTTCCCAGACTTTCCATTTCTTTACTCCTGCCTTGTAATCCCCTGGTCCTGTCAGCCAGTTTTAGTTGCTCAGCTGCCATTCATCACTGGCTATTTATGCTGCGCTCCCATTATCAGTGCGAGGTACGTGGTCACAGACAGATGCACAGCTCTGAATTCTCCTTTTATCTCACTGCAGCCTGGATATGAGCCATTGTCAACACAGCCAGAGAACGCAGAGCGCTGAAGGGCATCTAATTGCAATTCCCCCCACTCCGTCTCTCGCCTTCCCTTTCAGTGCTGTGACAAGCGAGCTAGCTGCTTGGAAGCACCTCAGACACAGCCTGAGGACTGTGTGGCTGTAGTGGGCACATCATTCTCACCTGTAATCCAGCAATGGTTAGATAGAGTGCAACACAGCTCAGGAGACCAGCCACAATCTCAATCATCTGCATGTTAAACTCAGAAAGGCTGTGACTCATTAATAAAAGGATTACAACTCCTTCCTGATCCCTGACTTTGTTTGTTTTCACACACACACAGACATAGATACACAGATTAACTCAGATCCAGGACAAACCTTTCAGGTCTGTTGCACACCCGGTCAGTCGTGGCTCAGTGGGTAACACTGAAGCCGTTGTGTGGTCAAGTCCTCACTCCAGAGTCTTGAGCAAAGAGTCCAGGCTGACGCTCCCAGTGCAGTACTGAGGGAGCGCCGCACTGTCGGAGGGTCGGTACTGAGGGAGCGCCGCACTGTCGGAGGGTCGGTACTGAGGGAGCGCCGCACTGTCGGAGGGTCGGTACTGAGGGAGCGCCGCACTGTCGGAGGGTCGGTACTGAGGGAGCGCCGCACTGTCGGAGGGTCAGTACTGAGGGAGCGCCACACTGTCGGAGGGTCAGTACTGAAGGAGCGCCGCACTGTCGGAGGGTCAGTACTGAGGGAGTGCAGCACTGTCGGAGGGTCAGTACTGAGGGAGTGCAGCACTGTCGGTGGTGCCATCTTTCAGTATGAGACATTAAACCGAGTCCCAGTCTGCCCTCTTAGGTGAACATAAAATATCCCACAGCCACCATTGCAAAGAGTAGCGTAGTTTTTCCGATCTCCAGGGCCAATTTTGATCCCTCAACCAGAAACGCTAAAACAGATGATCACATTGCTGTTTCAGATCTTGTGAAAACTGGCTGTTGTGTTTCCTACGTCACCACAGTGAAAAGCAGCTTGGGCTCCCACACATAGGTATTCAGTTCAAAAGTGTGTTCGCATGGGCGTTGAACGAGGATGGATGCTTCCACAATCGCACAGTGCCGGGGGAACAACGTGCACAGAAACAATCAAGTATGCTCACTTTGAACGCCCCCCATCAACAAGTGAAGCATCCCGACAAAAGTCTCCACTCATCCACTTACCTTCAGTGAAAGGTTCCCACTCGTAGTAACGCCCCATGAACTGCAGATGGTTGAATCCTGCGCATTGTGCTTTACGTGGGTCCGTTTCACCGGAGGGACAAGCCTGGAAAGAGAGAGGGATGGGGTAAGATAAAGAGTAGCTCTGGTGGGGGAGGGGAGTCCAGAACAAGGGGGCAGACTCTTAAAATTGGAGCCAGGCCGTTCAGGGGTGATGTCAGGAAGCACTTCTTCACACAAAGGGGGAGTGGGAATCTGGAACTCTCCCCGACCCCCCCCACAAAAAGATGTCGAGGCTGGGGTAAATTTAAAATATCAATGCTGAGATTGATAGATTTTTGTTACTTCAGGGTTACGGAACAAAAGGTGGGTAGATGCAGTTAAGATACAGATCAGCCATGATCTAATAGAAAGGCAGAAAAGATCGGAGGGGCTGAATGGCCTCTTGCTATTCTTAGGTAATTGACATGCATAGGCACAACTTGACAGGGATTCAGAAACGTAGTTAGTAATACAAAATTACATGTTCTTAGGAAACAATGGAGGGTGATGAGAAAGGAACTGTAGTGGATGCTGTGTATATGGACATTCAAAAGGCACTGGATAAGGTGCCACACCTGGATAAGGAGGCCTGTTGGTAAAATTAAGATCCCCAGCTACTGAAGGGAGTGTGGCGGCAGGGATAAGGTCAGAAAGCAGAGGCTGAGTTAATGCAGAGTTTTGGAGATTGGAACAAACTGTGGTGTCCATCAGGGGTCAGTGTTGGGTCCGCACCTTTCTCAACATATAAATTGTGAAGAGACCTGCATTTCTATAGCGCCCGTCAAAACTTCAGGTTGTTCCAAAGTGCTTTATGGCCAATTGGTGCACAGAAAGCTCCCACAAACTGCAATGTGATAATTACCAGATAATTTTTTTTTATAGAAGTGATCTTGGTTGAGGGGTAAAATTTGCCCCAATATACCTCCCCCGCTCTTTGAAATAGCGGCACGAGATTTTTTTACGCTCGCGCGAGCGGGCAGACGGGGCCTCAGTCGCATCCGAAAGACAGCACCTCCGACAGTGCAGCACTCCCTCAGGAGTAGCACTGAGTGTCAGCCTGGACCTGGTGCTCGGGTCTCTGGAGTGGGACTCGAACCCACAACCTTCCAGCTCAGAAACGAGAGTGCTACCCGCTGAGACACCGCTGACAGTTGGGTATGTAGGCACAATATTGGAATTTACAGGTGAGTCCAAAACGGGAAGCACAGTTAGCTGACAAGGCACGTCAGTGACGTCAAGAGGACATAGATTGGGCAGAGAAATGAAATATAATGCGGAAAAATATGAGGTGATACATTTTGGGGAGGATAACCAAAAGGAAATGTAATGGTAAAACTTTTAAAAAGATTGGTGGGGCAGATTGAGTTGGGATGTTGAATTACAGAGCTTTAAGAGTGGGCAGTCCCTTGGCATTCTGGATTTTATAAATTGGGCCAAAATGAGGACTTGCACTTGTATAGAGCCTTCCACGACCTCAACGAGCTTCACAGACGATAAAGCACTTTTGAAATGTGGTCACCGTCGCAATGTCGGAGACACGACAGCTAATAGCGGTCAGTTAGAATTTTGAGTCCAGTTCCAGGCACCTGACTCCAGGAAGAACATCAAGGCCGTGGAAAGGTGAGCAGTGGATATTCACTACGGTGAGGCAAGGGGGACAGACTAGAGAAAGCAGCGGGAGACTTTACATTACAAAACAGGAGCTCAAGAGGAGACCCAATGGAGGTATTCTGCAAGTTTTTGATGAGATCAATTGAGGAAAAATGATTTCCTCTTCTCAGGCAATTTGCAGTTGAGAGAGGATTAGCATCAATAGACACCAGGACCTTTGTTTTTATACTTGGAGGGCATGGACTGTGGATGAAGCGGAAACCAGAATAGGTCTTAAAATGAAGGGGGATCAATGTTTAAAAATAAAACTGTGAACAGGATAAAAGATGGGAATAGGACTAAGGGGAGAGATCTTTCCGAAAGAGAGGGCACAGAGGTGATGGGTCAAATACCTTCCCTCCGTGCAGTAAAATTCTACAATTCTTTACACAGTTTGGATGCAGGCAAGAGGAAGGGTTGTCGGGGCCTTCCAAAGGAATAATCAGAGGAAAACTTACCTTGGCAGCGACAATTAAACAAGGAGACTCAGGAAAATATTTTAACAAGTTATAATTTATGGAGTGTTTCTCTAACTGCTGTGCAGTGCCAGAGACGCTGTCTTTATTCAAGAACAAGGGGTTATTGTCAAGTGACAAATGGTGCAAAATCTTTAGTAGTGAGTGAGTCAGCAAAGTATTTGTAATATATACCAGCAAAGGTCATTCCAAAGCAGACACAAACATCAGAGTAAATGAATGAATTACGATAATATATACAGCAGTGTTATTATAACATCCAGCTAGTTATTATAGCATCGAAATGCAGACAGCAAATTGTACACACAGTATTATATAATACATACAACATTACACCCAGTAATAGTGTATCAGATGATATATGCTGTGTTACACACGGTAACACAGTGTGTTATTATATAATATATACAGGAGTGTTACACCCAGTAATACACAGTGTGATATTATATAATATATACAGGAGTGTTACACTCAGTAATACACAGTCTGTTATTATATAATATATACAGGTGTGTTACATCCAGTAATACACAGTGTGATATTATATAATATATACAGGAGTGTTACACCCAGTAATACACAGTGTGTTATTATATATAATATACAGGAGTGTTACACCCAGTAATACACAGTGTGTTATTATATAATATATACAGGAGTGTTACACCCAGTAATACACAGTGTGTTATTATATAATATATACAGGAGTGTTACACCCAGTAATACACAGTGTGTTATTATATTATATATACAGGAGTGTTACACCCAGTAATACACAGTGTGATATTATATAATATATACAGGAGTGTTACACCCAGTAATACACAGTGTGTTATTATATATAATATACAGGAGTGTTACACCCAGTAATACACAGTGTGTTATTATATAATATATACAGGAGTGTTACACCCAGTAATACACAGTGTGTTATTATATAATATATACAGGAGTGTTACACCCAGTAATACACAGTGTGTTATTATATTATATATACAGGAGTGTTACACCCAGTAATACACAGTGTGTTATTATATTATATATACAGGAGTGTTACACCCAGTAACACACAGTGTGTTATTATATAATATATACAGGTGTGTTACACCCAGTAATACACAGTGTGTTATTATATAATATATACAGGTGTGTTACACCCAGTAATACACAGTGTGTTATTATATAATATATACAGGAGTGTTACACCCAGTAATACACAGGGTGTTATTATATAATATATACAGGAGTGTTACACCCAGTAATACACAGTGTGTTATTATATAATATATACAGGAGTGTTACACACGGTAATACACAGTGTGATATTATATAATATATACAGGAGTGTTACACCCAGTAATACACGGTGTGTTATTATATAATATATACAGGAGTGTTACACCCAGTAATACACGGTGTGTTATTATATAATATACACAGGAGTGTTACACCCAGTAATACACAGTGTGTTATTATATAATATATACAGGAGTGTTACACACGGTAATACACAGTGTGTTATTATATAATATATACAGGAGTGTTACACACGGTAATACACAGTGTGTTATTATATAATATATACAGGTGTGTTACACCCAGTAATACACAGTGTGTTATTATATAATATATACAGGAGTGTTACACACGGTAATACACAGTGTGTTATTATATAATATATACAGGAGTGTTACACACGGTAATACACAGTGTGTTATTATATAATATATACAGGTGTGTTACACCCAGTAATACACAGTGTGTTATTATATAATATATACAGGTGTGTTACACCCAGTAATACACAGTGTGTTATTATATAATATATACAGGAGTGTTACACCCAGTAATACACAGTGTGTTATTATATAATATATACAGGAGTGTTACACACAGTAATACACAGTGTGTTATTATATAATATATACAGGAGTGTTACACCCAGTAATACACAGTGTGTTATTATATAATATATACAGGAGTGTTACACCCAGTAATACACAGTGTGTTATTATATAATATATACAGGAGTGTTACACCCAGTAATACACAGTGTGTTATTATATAATATATACAGGAGTGTTACACCCAGTAATACACAGTGTGTTATTATATAATATATACAGGTGTGTTACACCCAGTAATACACAGTGTGTTATTATATAATATATACAGGAGTGTTACACACAGTTTTACACAGTGTGTTATTATATAATATATACAGGAGTGTTACACCCAGTAATACACAGTGTGTTATTATATAATATATACAGGTGTGTTACACCCAGTAATACACAGTGTGTTATTATATAATATATACAGGAGTGTTACACACAGTAATACACAGTGTGTTATTATATAATATATACAGGAGTGTTACACCCAGTAATACACAGTGTGTTATTATATAATATATACAGGAGTGTTACACCCAGTAATACACAGTGTGTTATTATATAATATATACAGGAGTGTTACACCCAGTAATACACAGTGTGTTATTATATAATATATACAGGAGTGTTACACCCTGGAATACAGAGTGTGTTATTATATAATATATACAGGTGTGTTACACCCAGTAATACACAGTGTGTTATTATATAATATATACAGGAGTGTTACACCCAGTAATACACAGCGTGTTATTATATAATATATACAGGAGTGTTAGACCCTGTAATACACAGTGTGTTATTATATAATATATACACGTGTGTTACACCCAGTAATACACAGTGTGTTATTATATAATATATACAGGAGTGTTACACCCAGTAATACACAGTGTGTTATTATATAATATATACACGTGTGTTACACCCAGTAATACACAGTGTGTTGTTATATAATATATACAGGTGTGTTACACCCAGTAATACACAGGGTGTTATTATATAATATATACAGGAGTGTTACACCCAGTAATACACAGTGTGTTATTATATAATATATACAGGAGTGTTACACCCAGTAATACACAGTGTGTTATTATATAATATATACACGTGTGTTACACCCAGTAATACACAGTGTGTTATTATATAATATATACAGGAGTGTTACACCCAGTAATACAGAGTGTGTTATTATATAATATATACAGGAGTGTTACACCCAGTAATACACAGTGTGTTATTATATAATATATACAGGTGTGTTACACCCAGTAATACACAGGGTGTTATTATATAATATATACAGGAGTGTTACACCCAGTAATACACAGTGTGTTATTATATAATATATACAGGAGTGTTACACCCAGTAATACACAGTGTGTTATTATATAATATATACAGGAGTGTTACACCCAGTAATACACAGTCTGTTATTATATAATATATACAGGTGTGTTACACCCAGTAATACACAGTGTGTTATTATATAATATATACAGGAGTGTTAGACCCAGTAATACACAGTCTGTTATTATATAATATATACAGGAGTGTTACACCCAGTAATACACAGTGTGTTATTATATAATATATACAGGAGTGTTACACACGGTAACACAGTGTGTTATTATATAATATATACAGGAGTGTTACACCCAGTAATACACAGTGTGATATTATATAATATATACAGGTGTGTTACACCCAGTAATACACAGTCTGTTATTATATAATATATACAGGTGTGTTACACCCAGTAATACACAGTCTGTTATTATATAATATATACAGGAGTGTTACACCCAGTAATACACAGTGTGTTATTATATAATATATACAGGAGTGTTACACCCAGTAATACACAGTGTGATATTATATAATATATACAGGAGTGTTACACCCAGTAATACACAGTGTGATATTATATAATATATACAGGAGTGTTACACCCAGTAATACAGAGTGTGTTATTATATAATATATACAGGAGTGTTACACCCAGTAATACACAGTGTGATATTATATAATATATACAGGAGTGTTACACCCAGTAATACAGAGTGTGTTATTATATAATATATACAGGAGTGTTACACCCAGTAATACAGAGTGTGTTATTATATAATATATACAGGAGTGTTACACCCAGTAATACACAGTGTGTTATTATATAATATATACAGGAGTGTTACACCCAGTAATACAGAGTGTGTTATTATATAATATATACAGGAGTGTTACACCCAGTAATACACAGTGTGATATTATATAATATATACAGGAGTGTTACACCCAGTAATACAGAGTGTGTTATTATATAATATATACAGGAGTGTTACACCCAGTAATACAGAGTGTGATATTATATAATATATACAGGAGTGTTACACCCAGTAATACAGAGTGTGTTATTATATAATATATACAGGAGTGTTACACCCAGTAATACACAGTGTGTTATTATATAATATATACAGGAGTGTTACACCCGGTAATACACAGTGTGTTATTATATAATATATACAGGAGTGTTACACACGGTAATACACAGTGTGTTATTATATAATATATACAGGAGTGTTACACCCAGTAATACACAGTGTGTTATTATATAATATATACAGGAGTGTTACACCCAGTAATACACAGTGTGTTATTATATAATATATACAGGAGTGTTACACCCAGTAATACACAGTGTGTTATTATATAATATATACAGGAGTGTTACACCCAGTAATACACAGTGTGTTATTATATAATATATACAGGAGTGTTACACCCAGTAATACACAGTGTGTTATTATATAATATATACAGGAGTGTTACACCCAGTAATACACAGTGTGTTATGATATAATATATACAGGAGTGTTACACCCAGTAATACACAGTGTGTTATTATATAATATATACAGGAGTGTTACACCCAGTAACACACAGTGTGTTATTATATAATATATACAGGTGTGTTACACCCAGTAATACACAGTGTGTTATTATATAATATATACAGGAGTGTTACACCCAGTAATACACAGTGTGATATTATATAATATATACAGGTGTGTTACACCCAGTAATACACAGTGTGTTATTATATAATATATACAGGAGTGTTACACCCAGTAATACACAGTGTGATATTATATAATATATACAGGTGTGTTACACCCAGTAATACACAGTGTGATATTATATAATATATACAGGAGTGTTCCACCCAGTGTGATATTATATAATATATACAGGTGTGTTACACCCAGTAATACACGGTGTGTTATTATATAATATATACAGGTGTGTTACACCCAGTAATACACAGTGTGTTATTATATAATATATACAGGTGTGTTACACCCAGTAATACACAGTGTGTTATTATATAATATATACAGGAGTGTTACACCCAGTAACACACAGTGTGTTATTATATAATATATACAGGAGTGTTACACCCAGTAATACACAGTGTGATATTATATAATATATACAGGAGTGTTACACCCAGTAATACACAGTGTGTTATTATATAATATATAGGAGTGTTACACCCAGTAATACACAGTGTGTTATTATATAATATATACAGGTGTGTTACACCCAGTAATACACGGTGTGTTATTATATAATATATACAGGTGTGTTACACCCAGTAATACACGGTGTGTTATTATATAATATATACAGGAGTGTTACACACGGTAACACAGTGTGTTATTATATAACATATACAGGAGTGTTACACCCAGTAATACACAGTGTGTTATTATATAATATATACAGGAGTGTTACACACAGTAATACACAGTGTGATATTATATAATATATACAGGAGTGTTACACCCAGTAATACACGGTGTGTTATTATATAATATATACAGGAGTGTTACACACGGTAACACAGTGTGTTATTATATAACATATACAGGAGTGTTACACCCAGTAATACACAGTGTGTTATTATATAATATATACAGGAGTGTTACACACAGTAATACACAGTGTGATATTATATAATATATACAGGAGTGTTACACCCAGTAATACACAGTGTGTTATTATATAATATATACAGGAGTGTACACACGGTAACACAGTGTGTTATTATATAATATATACAGGAGTGTTACACCCAGTAATACACAGTGTGATATTATATAATATATACACGTGTGTTACACCCAGTAATACACAGTGTGTTATTATATAATATATACAGGAGTGTTACACCCAGTAATACACAGTGTGTTATTATATAATATATACAGGAGTGTTACACACAGTAATACACAGTGTGATATTATATAATATATACAGGAGTGTTACACCCAGTAATACACAGTGTGTTATTATATAATATATACAGGAGTGTACACACGGTAACACAGTGTGTTATTATATAATATATACAGGAGTGTTACACCCAGTAATACACAGTGTGATATTATATAATATATACAGGAGTGTTACACCCAGTAATACACAGTGTGTTATTATATAATATATACAGGAGTGTTACACCCAGTAATACACAGTGTGATATTATATAATATATACACGTGTGTTACACCCAGTAATACACAGTGTGTTATTATATAATATATACAGGAGTGTTACACCCAGTAATACACAGTGTGTTATTATATAATATATACAGGAGTGTTACACCCAGTAATACACAGTGTGTTATTATATAATATATACAGGAGTGTTACACACGGTAACACAGTGTGTTATTATATAATATATACAGGAGTGTTACACCCAGTAATACACAGTGTGTTATTATATAATATATACAGGAGTGTTACACCCAGTAACACACAGTGTGTTATTATATAATATATACAGGAGTGTTCCACCCAGTAATACACAGTGTGTTATTATATAATATATACAGGAGTGTTACACCCAGTAATACACAGTGTGTTATTATATTATATATACAGGTGTGTGACACCCAGTAATACAGAGTGTGTTATTATATAATATATACAGGAGTGTTACACACGGTAACACAGTGTGTTATTATATAATATATACAGGAGTGTTACACCCAGTAATACACAGTGTGTTATTATATAATATATACAGGAGTGTTACACCCAGTAATACACAGTGTGATATTATATAATATATACAGGAGTGTTACACCCAGTAATACACGGTGTGTTATTATATAATATATACAGGAGTGTTACACACGGTAACACAGTGTGTTATTATATAACATATACAGGAGTGTTACACCCAGTAATACACAGTGTGTTATTATATAATATATACAGGAGTGTTACACCCAGTAATACACAGTGTGTTATTATATAATATATACAGGAGTGTACACACGGTAACACAGTGTGTTATTATATAATATATACAGGAGTGTTACACCCAGTAATACACAGTGTGTTATTATATTATATATACAGGTGTGTTACACCCAGTAATACACAGTGTGATATTATATAATATATACAGGAGTGTTACACCCAGTAATACACAGTGTGTTATTATATAATATATCTTTTTCTTTTTTTTTTCTTTTGGGCCTCCTTATCTCGAGAGACAATGGATACGCGCCTGGAGGTGGTCAGTGGTTTGTGAAGCAGCGCCTGGAGTGGCTATAAAGGCCAATTCTGGAGTGACAGGCTCTTCCACAGGTGCTGCAGAGAAATTTGTTTGTTGGGGCTGTTGCACAGTTGGCTCTCCCCTTGCGCCTCTGTCTTTTTTCCTGCCAACTACTAAGTCTCTTCGACTCGCCACAATTTAGCCCTGTCTTTATGGCTGCCCGCCAGCTCTGGCGAATGCTGGCAACTGTATATAATATATACAGGAGTGTTATCCCCAGTAATACACAGTGTGTTATTATATAATATATACAGGAGTGTTATCCCCAGGAATACACAGTGTGTTATTATATAATAAATACAGGAGTGTTACACCCAGTAATACACAGTGTGTTATTATATAATATATACAGGTGTGTTACACCCAGTAATACACAGTGTGTTATTATATAATATATACAGGTGTGTTACACCCAGTAATACACAGTGTGTTATTATATTATATATACAGGAGTGTTACACCCAGTAATACACAGTGTGTTATTATATAATATATACAGGTGTGTTAAACCCAGTAATACACAGTGTGTTATTATATAATATATACAGGTGTGTTACACCCAGTAATACACAGTGTGTTATTATATTATATATACAGGAGTGTTACACCCAGTAATACAGTGTGTTAGTATATAATATATACAGGAGTGTTACACCCAGTAATACACAGTGTGATATTATATAATATATACAGGAGTGTTACACCCAGTAATACACAGTGTGATATTATATAATATATACAGGAGTGTTACACCCAGTAATACAGAGTGTGTTATTATATAATATATACAGGAGTGTTACACCCAGTAATACACAGTGTGTTATTATATAATCTATACAGGAGTGTTATCCCCAGTAATACACAGTGTGTTATTATATAATATATATAGGAGTGTTACACCCAGTAATACACAGTGTGATATTATATAATACATACAGGAGTGTTAAACCCAGTAATACACAGTGTGTTATTATATAATATATATATAGGAGTGTTACACCCAGTAATACACAGTGTGTTATTATATAATATATATATCGGAGTGTTACACCCAGTAATACACAGTGTGTTATTATATAATATATATATCGGAGTGTTACACCCAGTAATACACAGTGTGTTATTATATAATATATATATATAGGAGTGTTACACCCAGTAATACACAGTGTGTTATTATATAATATATATATATAGGAGTGTTACACCCAGTAATACACAGTGTGTTATTATATAATATATACAGGTGTGTTACACCCAGTAATACACAGTGTGTTATGAAATAATATATACAGGTGCGTTACACCCAGTAATACACAGTGTGTTATTATATAATATATACAGGTGTGTTACACCCAGTAATACACAGTGTGTTATTATATAATATATACAGGAGTGTTACATCCAGTAATACACAGTGTGTTATTATATAATATATCCAGGAGTGTTACACCCAGTAATACACAGTGTGTTATTATATAATATACACAAGACTGTTACACCCAGTAATACACAGTGTGTTATTATATAATATATACAGGTGTGTTACACCCAGTAATACAGAGTGTGTTATTATATAATGTATACAGGAGTGTTACACCCAGTAATACACAGTGTGTTATAATATAATATATACAGGTGTGTTACACCCAGTAATACACAGTGTGTTATAATATAATATATACAGGTGTGTTACACCCAGTAATACACAGTGTGTTATTATATAATATATAGGAGTGTTACACCCAGTAATACACAGTGTGTTATTATGTAATATATACAGGAGTGTTACACCAAGTAATACACAGTGTGTTATTATATAATATATACAGGAGTGTTACACCAAGTAATACACAGTGTGTTATTATATAATATATACAGGAGTGTTACACCCAGTAATACACAGTGTGTTATTATATAATATATACAGGTGTGTTACACCCAGTAATACACAGTGTGTTATTATATTATATATACAGGAGTGTTCCACCCAGTGTGTTATTATATAATATATACAGGTGTGTTACACCCAGTAATACAGAGTGTGTTATTATATAATATATACAGGTGTGTTACACCCAGTAATACACAGTGTGTTATTATATAATATATACAGGTGTGTTCCACCCAGTGTGTTATTATATAATATATACAGGAATGTTACACCCAGTAATACACAGTGTGTTATTATATTATATATACAGGAGTGTTCCACCCAGTGTGTTATTATCTAATATATACAGGAGTGTTACACCCAGTAATACACAGTGTGTTATTATATAATATATACAGGAGTGTTACACCCAGTAATACACAGTGTGTTATTATATAATATATACAGGAGTGTTACACCCAGTAATACACAGTGTGTTATTATATAATATATACAGGAGTGTTACACCCAGTAATACAGAGTGTGTTATTATATAATATATACAGGAGTGTTACACCCAGTAATACACAGTGTGTTATTATATAATCTATACGAGTGTTATCCCCAGTAATACACAGTGTGTTATTATATAATATATATAGGAGTGTTACACCCAGTAATACACAGTGTGTTATTATATAATATATGTAGGAGTGTTACACCCAGTAATACACAGTGTGTTATTATATAATATATATATAGGAGTGTTACACCCAGTAATACACAGTATGTTATTATATAATATATATATCGGAGTGTTAGACCCAGTAATACACAGTGTGATATTATATAATATATATAGGAGTGTTACACCCAGTAATACACAGTGTGTTATGAAATAATATATACAGGTGCGTTACACCCAGTAATACACAGTGTGTTATTATATAATATATACAGGTGTGTTACACCCAGTAATACACAGTGTGTTATTATATAATATATACAGGAGTGTTACACCCAGTAATACACAGGGTGTTATTATGTAATATAAACAGGAGTGTTACACCCAGTAATACACAGTGTGTTATTATATAATATATACAGGAGTGTTACATCCAGTAATACACAGAGTGTTATTATATAATATATACAGGAGTGTTACACCCAGTAATACACAGTGTGTTATTATATAATATATACAGGAGTGTTACACCCAGTAATACACAGTGTGTTATTATATAATATATACAGGAGTGTTACACCCAGTAATACACAGTGTGTTATTATATAATATATACAGGAGTGTTACACCCAATAATACAGAGTGTGTTATTCTATAATATATACAGGAGTGTTACACCCAGTAATACACAGTGTGTTATTATATAATATATTCAGCAGTGTTACACCCAGTAATACACAGTGTGTTATTATATAATATATACAGGCGTGTTACACCCAGTAATACACAGTGTGTTATTATATAATATATACAGGAGTGTTACACCCAGTAATACACAGTGTGTTATTATATAATCTATACAGGAGTGTTATCCCCAGTAATACACAGTGTGTTATTATATAATATAGATAGGAGTGTTACACCCAGTAATACACAGTGTGTTATTATATATTATATACAGGAGTGTTACACCCAGTAATACACAGTGTGTTATTATATAATACATACAGGAGTGTTAAACCCAGTAATACACAGTGTGTTATTATATAATATATATAGGAGTGTTACACCCAGTAATACACAGTGTGTTATTATATAATATATATATCGGAGTGTTACATCCAGTAATACACAGTGTGATATTATATAATATATACAGGAGTGTTACACCCAGTAATACACAGTGTGTTATGAAATAATATATACAGGTGCGTTACACCCAGTAATACACAGTGTGTTATTATATAATATATACAGGTGTGTTACACCCAGTAATACACAGTGTGTTATTATATAATATATACAGGTGTGTTACACCCAGTAATACACAGTGTGTTATTATATAATATATACAGGAGTGTTACACCCAGTAATACACAGGGTGTTATTATGTAATATAAACAGGAGTGTTACACCCAGTAATACACAGTGTGTTATTATATAATATATACAGGAGTGTTACATCCAGTAATACACAGTGTGTTATTATATAATATATACAGGAATGTTACACCCAGTAATACACAGTGTGTTATTATATAATATATGCAGGAGTGTTGCACCCAGTAATACACAGTGTGTTATTATATAATATATACAGGTGTGTTACACCCAGTAATACACAGTGTGTTATTATATAACATATACAGGAGTGTTACACCCAGTAATACACAGTGTGTTATTATATAATATATACAGGAGTGTTGCACCCAGTAATACAGAGTGTGTTTTTATATAATATATACAGGTGTGTTACACCCAGTCATACACAGTGTGTTATTATATAATATATACAGGTGTGTTACACCCAGTAATACACAGTGTGTTATTATATTATATATACAGGAGTGTTCCACCCAGTGTGTTATTATATAATATATACAGGAGTGTTACACCCAGTAATACACAGTGTGTTATTATATTATATATACAGGTGTGTTACACCCAGTAATACACAGTCTGTTATTATATAATATATACAGGAGTGTTACACCCAGTAATACACAGTGTGTTATTATCTTATATATACAGGTGTGTTACACCCAGTAATACACAGTGTGTTATTATATAATATATACAGGTGTGTTACACCCAGTAATACACAGTGTGTTATTATATAATATATACAGGTGTGTTCCACCCAGTGTGTTATTATATAATATATACAGGAGTGTTACACCGAGTAATACACAGTGTGTTATTACATAATATATACAGGAGTGTTACACCCAGTAATATACAGTGTGTTATTATATAATATATACAGGTGTGTTACACCCAGTAATACAGAGTGTGTTATTATATAATATATACAGGAGTGTTACACCCAGTAATACACAGTGTGTTATTATATAATATATACAGGAGTGTTACACCCTGGAATACAGAGTGTGTTATTATATATATACAGGAGTGTTACACCCAGTAATACAGAGTGTGTTATTATATAATATATACAGGAGTGTTACACCCAGTCATACACAGTGTGTTATTATATAATATATACAGGAGTGTTGCACCCAGGAATACACAGTGTGTTATTATATGATATATGCAGGAGTGTTACACCCAGTAATACACAGTGTGTTATTACATATATTCAGCAGTGTTACACCCAGTAATACACAGTGTGTTATTATATAATATATACAGGAGTGTTACACCCAGTAATACAGAGTGTGTTTTTATATAATATTTACAGGAGTGTTACACCCAGTAATACACAGTGTGTTATTATATAATATATACAGGTGTGTTACACCCAGTAATACAGAGTGTGTTATTATATTATATATACAGGAGTGTTCCACCCAGTGTGTTATTATATAATATATACAGGAGTGTTACACCCAGTAATACACAGTGTGTTATTATATTATATATACAGGAGTGTTCCACCCAGTGTGTGATTATATAATATATACAGGAGTGTTACACCCAGTAATACACAGTGTGTTATTATATAATATATACAGGTGTGTTACACCCAGTAATACAGAGTGTGTTATTATATAATATATACAGGAGTGTTACACCCAGTAATACACAGTGTGTTATTATATAATATATACAGGAGTGTTACACCCAGTAATACACAGTGTGTTATTATATAATATATACAGGTGTGTTACACCCAGTAATACACAGTGTGTTATTATATAATATATACAGGTGTGTTACACCCAGTAATACACAGTGTGTATTACTGGGTGTAACACTCCTGTATATATTATATAATAACACAGTGTGTATTGCTGGTTGTAACACTCCTGTATATATCATATAATAACACACTGTGTATTACTGGGTGTAACACACCTTTATATATTATATAATAATGCACTGTGTATTACTGGGTGTAACACTCCTGTATATATTATATAATAACACATTGTGTATTACTGGGTGTAACACTCCTGTATATATTATATAATAAGACACTGTGTGTTACTGGGTGTAACACACCTGTATATATAATATAATAACACACTGTGTATTACTGGGTGTAACACTCCTGTATATATTATATAATAACACACTGTGTATTACTGGGTGTAACACACCTGTATATACAATATAATAACACACTGTGTATTACTGGGTGTAACACACCTGTATATATTATATAATAACACACTGTGTATTACTGGGACTAACACACCTGTATATATTATATAATAACACACTGTGTATTACTGGGTGTAACACTCCTGTATATATTATTATATAATATATACAGGAGTGTTACACCCAGTAATACACAGTGTGTTATTATATAATATATACAGGTGTGTGACACCCAGTAATACACAGTGTGTTATTATATAATATATAGGAGTGTTACACCCAGTAATACACAGTGTGTTATTATATAATATATGCAGCAGTGTTGCACCCAGTAATACACAGTGTGTTATTATATAATATATACAGGTGTGTTACACCCAGTAATACACAGAGTGTTATTATATAATATATACAGGAGTGTTACACCCAGTAATACACAGTGTGTTATTATATAATATATACAGGAGTGTTACACCCAGTAATACAGAGTGTGTTTTTATATAATATATACAGGTGTGTTACACCCAGTCATACACAGTGTGTTATTATATAATATATACAGGTGTGTTACACCCAGTAATACAAAGTGTGTTATTATATTATATATACAGGAGTGTTCCACCCAGTGTGTTATTATATAATATATACAGGAGTGTTACACCCAGTAATACACAGTGTGTTATTATATTATATATACAGGAGTGTTCCACCCAGTGTGTTATTATATAATATATACAGGAGTGTTACACCCAGTAATACACAGTGTGATATTATATAATATATACAGGTGTGTTACACCCAGTAATACACAGTGTGTTATTATATAATATATACAGGAGTGTTACACCCAGTAATACACAGTGTGTTATTATATAATATATACAGGTGTGTTACACCCAGTAATACACAGTCTGTTATTATATAATATATACAGGAGTGTTACACCCAGTAATACACAGTGTGTTATTATATAATATATACAGGTGTGTTACACCCAGTAATACACAGTGTGTTATTATATAATATATACAGGTGTGTTACACCCAGTAATACACAGTGTGTTATTATATAATATATACAGGTGTATTACACCCAGTAATACACAGTGTGTTATTATATAATATATACAGGAGTGTTACACCCAGTAATACACAGTGTGTTATTATATGATATATACAGGTGTGTTACACCCAGTAATACACAGTGTGTTATTATATAATATATACAGGAGTGTTACACCCAGTAATACACAGTGTGTTATTATATAATATATACAGGAGTGTTACACCCAGTAATACACAGTGTGTTATTATATAATATATACAGGTGTGTTACACCCAGTAATACACAGTGTGTTATTATATAATATATACAGGAGTGTTACACCCAGTAATACACAGTGTGTTATTATATTATATATACAGGAGTGTTACATCCAGTAATACACAGTGTGTTATTATATAATATATACAGGAGTGTTACACCCAGTAATACACAGTGTGTTATTATATTATATATACAGGAGTGTTACATCCAGTAATACACAGTGTGTTATTATATAATATATACAGGAGTGTTACACCCAGTAATACACAGTGTGTTATTATATTATATATACAGGTGTGTTACACCCAGTAACACACAGTGTGTTATTATATAATATATACAGGAGTGTTACATCCAGTAATACACAGTGTGTTATTATATAATATATACAGGAGTGTAACACCCAGTAATACACAGTGTGTTATTATATTATATATACAGGAGTGTTCCACCCAGTGTGATATTATATAATATATACAGGACTGTTACACCCAGTAATACACAGTGTGTTATTATATAATATATACAGGTGTGTTACACCCAGTAATACACAGTGTGTTATTATATAATATATACAGGAGTGTTACACCCAGTAATACACAGTGTGTTATTATATAATATATACAGGAGTGTTACACCCCGTAATACACAGTGTGTTATTATATAATATATACAGGAGTGTTACACCCAGTAATACACAGTGTGTTATTATATAATATATACAGGAGTGTTACACCCAGTAATACACAGTGTGTTATTATATAATATATACAGGAGTGTTACACCCAGTAATACACAGTGCGTTATTATATAATATATACAGGTGTGTTACACCCAGTAATACACAGTGTGTTATTATATGATATATACAGGAGTGTTACACCCAGTAATACACACTGTGTTATTATATAATATGTACAGGAGTGTTACACCCAGTAATACACAGTGTGTTATTATATAATACATACAGGAGTGTTACACCCAGTAATACACAGTGTGTTATTATATAATATATACAGGTGTGTTACACCCAGTAATACACAGTGTGTTATTATATAATATATACAGGAGTGTTACACCCAGTAATACACAGTGTGTTATTATATAATATATGCAGGTGTGTTACACCCAGTAATACACAGTCTGTTATTATATAATATATACAGGAGTGTTACACCCAGTAATACACAGTGTGTTATTATATAATATATACAGGTGTGTTACACCCAGTAATACACAGTGTGTTATTATATTATGTATAGGAGTGTTCCACCCAGTGTGTTATTACATAATATATACAGGAGTGTTACACCCAGTAACACACAGTGTGTTATTATATAATATATACAGGAGTGTTACATCCAGTAATACACAGTGTGTTATTATATAATATATACAGGAGTGTTCCACCCAGTGTGATATTATATAATATATACAGGAGTGTTACACCCAGTAATACACAGTGTGTTATTATATAATATATACAGGTGTGTTACACCCAGTAATACACAGTGTGTTATTATATAATATATACAGGAGTGTTACACCCAGTAATACACAGTGTGTTATTATATAATATATACAGGAGTGTTACACCCAGTAATACACAGTGTGTTATTATATTATATATACAGGTGTGTTACACCCAGTAATACACAGTGTGTTATTATATAATATATACAGGAGTGTTACATCCAGTAATACACAGTGTGTTATTATATAATATATACAGGAGTGTTACACCCAGTAATACACAGTGTGTTATTATATAATATATACAGGTGTGTTACACCCAGTAATACACAGTGTGTTATTATATAATATATACAGGAGTGTTACACCCAGTAATACACAGTGTGTTATTATATAATATATACAGGAGTGTTACACCCAGTAATACACAGTGTGTTATTATATTATATATACAGGAGTGTTACATCCAGTAATACACAGTGTGTTATTATATAATATATACAGGAGTGTTACACCCAGTAATACACAGTGTGTTATTATATTATATATACAGGAGTGTTACATCCAGTAATACACAGTGTGTTATTATATAATATATACAGGAGTGTTACATCCAGTAATACACAGTGTGTTATTATATTATATATACAGGAGTGTTCCACCCAGTGTGATATTATATAATATATACAGGAGTGTTACACCCAGTAATACACAGTGTGTTATTATATAATATATACAGGTGTGTTACACCCAGTAATACACAGTTTGTTATTATATAATATATACAGGAGTGTTACACCCAGTAATACACAGTGTGTTATTATATAATATATACAGGAGTGTTACACCCCGTAATACACAGTGTGTTATTATATAATATATACAGGAGTGTTCCACCCAGTAATACACAGTGCGTTATTATATAATATATACAGGAGTGTTACACCCAGTAATACACAGTGTGTTATTATATAATATATACAGGTGTGTTACACCCAGTAATACACAGTGTGTTATTATATGATATATACAGGAGTGTTACACCCAGTAATACACACTGTGTTATTATATAATATATACAGGAGTGTTACACCCAGTAATACACAGTGTGTTATTATATAATATATACAGGAGAGTTACACCCAGTAATACACAGTGTGTTATTATATAATATATACAGGTGTGTTACACCCAGTAATACACAGTGTGTTATTATATAATATATACAGGAGTGTTACACCCAGTAATACACAGTGTGTTATTATATAATATATACAGGTGTGTTACACCCAGTAATACACAGTCTGTTATTATATAATATATACAGGAGTGTTACACCCAGTAATACACAGTGTGTTATTATATAAAATATACAGGTGTGTTAGACCCAGTAATACACAGTGTGTTATTATGTAATATATACAGGTGTGTTACACCCAGTAATACACAGTGTGTTATTATATAATATATACAGGTGTGTTACACCCAGTAATACACAGTGTGTTATTATATGATATATACAGGAGTGTTACACCCAGTAATACACACTGTGTTATTATATAATATATACAGGAGTGTTACACCCAGTAATACACAGTGTGTTATTATATAATATATACAGGAGTGTTACACCCAGTAATACACAGTGTGATATTATATAATATATACAGGAGTGTTACACCCAGTAATACAGTGTGTTATTATATAATATATACAGGAGTGTTACACCCAGTAATACACAGTGTGTTATTATATAATATATACAGGAGAGTTACACCCAGTAATACACAGTGTGTTATTATATAATATATACAGGAGTGTTACACCCAGTAATACACAGTGTGTTATTATATAATACATACAGGAGTGTTACACCCAGTAATACACAGTGTGTTATTATATAATATATACAGGAGTGTTACACCCAGTAATACACAGTGTGTTATTATATAATATATACAGGAGTGTTACACCCAGTAATACACAGTGTGTTATTATATAATATATACAGGAGTGTTACACCCAGTAATACACAGTGTGATATTATATAATATATACAGGAGTGTTAAACCCAGTAATACACAGTGTGTTATTATATAATATATACAGGAGTGTTACACCCAGTAATACACAGTGTGATATTATATAATATATACAGGAGTGTTACACCCAGTAATACACAGTGTGTTATTATATAATATCTACAGGAGTGTTACACCCAGTAATACACAGTGTGTTATTATATAATATATACAGGAGTGTTACACCCAGTAATACACAGTGTGTTATTATATAATATATACAGGAGTGTTACACCCAGTAATACACAGTGTGATATTATATAATATATCCAGGAGTGTTACACCCAGTAATACACAGTGTGTTATTATATAATATCTACAGGAGTGTTACACCCAGTAATACAGTGTGTTATTATATAATACATACAGGAGTGTTACACCCAGTAATACACAGTGTGTTATTATATAATATATACAGGAGTGTTACACCCAGTAATACACAGTGTGTTATTATATAATACATACAGGAGTGTTACACCCAGTAATACACAGTGTGTTATTATATAATATATACAGGAGTGTTACACACGGTAATACACAGTGTGTTATTATATAATATATACAGGAGTGTTACACCCAGTAATACACAGTGTGATATTATATAATATATACAGGAGTGTTACACCCAGTAATACACAGTGTGTTATTATATAATATATACAGGAGTGTTACACCCAGTAATACACAGTGTGATATTATATAATATATACAGGAGTGTTACACCCAGTAATACACAGTGTGATATTATATAATATATACAGGAGTGTTACACCCAGTAATACACAGTGTGTTATTATATAATATATACAGGTGTGTTACACCCAGTAATACACAGTGTGTTATTATATAATATATACAGGTGTGTTAAACCCAGTAATACACAGTGTGTTATTATATAATATATACAGGAGTGTTACACCCAGTAATACAGTGTGTTATTATATAATATATACAGGAGTGTTACACCCAGTAATACACAGTGTGTTATTATATAATATATACAGGTGTGTTAAACCCAGTAATACACAGTGTGTTATTATATAATATATACAGGAGAGTTACACCCAGTAATACACAGTGTGTTATTATATAATATATACAGGAGTGTTACACCCAGTAATACACAGTGTGTTATTATATAATACATACAGGAGTGTTACACCCAGTAATACACAGTGTGTTATTATATAATATATACAGGAGTGTTACACCCAGTAATACACAGTGTGTTATTATATAATATATACAGGAGTGTTACACCCAGTAATACACAGTGTGTTATTATATAATATATACAGGAGTGTTACACCCAGTAATACACAGTGTGATATTATATAATATATACAGGAGTGTTAAACCCAGTAATACACAGTGTGTTATTATATAATATATACAGGAGTGTTACACCCAGTAATACACAGTGTGATATTATATAATATATACAGGAGTGTTACACCCAGTAATACACAGTGTGTTATTATATAATATCTACAGGAGTGTTACACCCAGTAATACACAGTGTGTTATTATATAATATATACAGGAGTGTTACACCCAGTAATACACAGTGTGTTATTATATAATATATACAGGAGTGTTACACCCAGTAATACACAGTGTGATATTATATAATATATCCAGGAGTGTTACACCCAGTAATACACAGTGTGTTATTATATAATATCTACAGGAGTGTTACACCCAGTAATACAGTGTGTTATTATATAATACATACAGGAGTGTTACACCCAGTAATACACAGTGTGTTATTATATAATATATACAGGAGTGTTACACCCAGTAATACACAGTGTGTTATTATATAATACATACAGGAGTGTTACACCCAGTAATACACAGTGTGTTATTATATAATATATACAGGAGTGTTACACACGGTAATACACAGTGTGTTATTATATAATATATACAGGAGTGTTACACCCAGTAATACACAGTGTGATATTATATAATATATACAGGAGTGTTACACCCAGTAATACACAGTGTGTTATTATATAATATATACAGGAGTGTTACACCCAGTAATACACAGTGTGATATTATATAATATATACAGGAGTGTTACACCCAGTAATACACAGTGTGATATTATATAATATATACAGGAGTGTTACACCCAGTAATACACAGTGTGTTATTATATAATATATACAGGTGTGTTACACCCAGTAATACACAGTGTGTTATTATATAATATATACAGGTGTGTTAAACCCAGTAATACACAGTGTGTTATTATATAATATATACAGGAGTGTTACACCCAGTAATACAGTGTGTTATTATATAATATATACAGGAGTGTTACACCCAGTAATACACAGTGTGTTATTATATAATATATACAGGTGTGTTAAACCCAGTAATACACAGTGTGTTATTATATAATATATACAGGAGTGTTACACCCAGTAATACAGTGTGTTATTATATAATATATACAGGAGGTTACACCCAGTAATACACAGTGTGTTATTATATAATATATACAGGTGTGTTAAACCCAGTAATACACAGTGTGTTATTATATAATATATACAGGAGTGTAACACCCAGTAATACAGTGTGTTATTATATAATATATACAGGAGTGTTACACCCAGTAATACAGTGTGTTATTATATAATACATACAGGAGTGTTACACCCAGTAATACACAGTGTGTTATTATATAATATATACAGGTGTGTTAAACCCAGTAATACACAGTGTGTTATTATATAATATATACAGGAGTGTTACACCCAGTAATACACAGTGTGTTATTATATAATATATACAGGAGTGTTACACCCAGTAATACACAGTGTGTTATTATATAATACATACAGGAGTGTTACACCCAGTAATACACAGTGTGTTATTATATAATATATACAGGAGTGTTACACACGGTAATACACAGTGTGTTATTATATAATATATACAGGAGTGTTACACCCAGTAATACACAGTGTGATATTATATAATACATACAGGAGTGTTACACCCAGTAATACACAGTGTGTTATTATATAATATATACAGGAGTGTTACACACGGTAATACACAGTGTGTTATTATATAATATATACAGGAGTGTTACACCCAGTAATACACAGTGTGATATTATATAATATATACAGGAGTGTTACACTCAGTAATACACAGTGTGTTATTATATAATATATACAGGTGTGTTACACCCAGTAATACACAGTGTGTTATTATATAATATATACAGGAGTGTTACACCCAGTAATACCAGTGTGTTATTATATAATATATACAGGAGTGTTACACCCAGTAATACACAGTGTGATATTATATAATATATACAGGAGTGTTACACCCAGTAATACACAGTGTGTTATTATATAATATATACAGGTGTGTTACACCCAGTAATACACAGTGTGTTATTATATAATATATACAGGTGTGTTAAACCCAGTAATACACAGTGTGTTATTATATAATATATACAGGAGTGTTACACCCAGTAATACAGTGTGTTATTATATAATATATACAGGAGTGTTACACCCAGTAATACACAGTGTGTTATTATATAATATATACAGGTGTGTTAAACCCAGTAATACACAGTGTGTTATTATATAATATATACAGGAGTGTTACACCCAGTAATACAGTGTGTTATTATATAATATATACAGGAGTGTTACACCCAGTAATACACAGTGTGTTATTATATAATATATACAGGTGTGTTAAACCCAGTAATACACAGTGTGTTATTATATAATATATACAGGAGTGTTACACCCAGTAATACAGTGTGTTATTATATAATATATACAGGAGTGTTACACCCAGTAATACAGTGTGTTATTATATAATACATACAGGAGTGTTACACCCAGTAATACACAGTGTGTTATTATATAATATATACAGGTGTGTTAAACCCAGTAATACACAGTGTGTTATTATATAATATATACAGGAGTGTTACACCCAGTAATACACAGTGTGTTATTATATAATATATACAGGTGTGTTAAACCCAGTAATACACAGTGTGTTATTATATAATATATACAGGAGTGTTACACCCAGTAATACAGTGTGTTATTATATAATATATACAGGAGTGTTACACCCAGTAATACACAGTGTGTTATTATATAATATATACAGGAGTGTTACACCCAGTAATACACAGTGTGTTATTATATAATATATACAGGAGTGTTACACCCAGTAATACACAGTGTGTTATTATATAATATATACAGGAGTGTTACACCCAGTAATACAGTGTGTTATTATATAATACATACAGGAGTGTTACACCCAGTAATACACAGTGTGTTATTATATAATATATACAGGAGTGTTACACCCAGTAATACACAGTGTGTTATTATATAATATATACAGGAGTGTTACACCCAGTAATACACAGTGTGTTATTATATAATATATACAGGAGTGTTACACCCAGTAATACAGTGTGTTATTATATAATACATACAGGAGTGTTACACCCAGTAATACACAGTGTGTTATTATATAATATATACAGGTGTGTTAAACCCAGTAATACACAGTGTGTTATTATATAATATATACAGGAGTGTTACACCCAGTAATACACAGTGTGTTATTATATAATATATACAGGAGTGTTACACCCAGTAATACACAGTGTGTTATTATATAATACATACAGGAGTGTTACACCCAGTAATACACAGTGTGTTATTATATAATATATACAGGAGTGTTACACACGGTAATACACAGTGTGTTATTATATAATATATACAGGAGTGTTACACCCAGTAATACACAGTGTGATATTATATAATACATACAGGAGTGTTACACCCAGTAATACACAGTGTGTTATTATATAATATATACAGGAGTGTTACACACGGTAATACACAGTGTGTTATTATATAATATATACAGGAGTGTTACACCCAGTAATACACAGTGTGATATTATATAATATATACAGGAGTGTTACACTCAGTAATACACAGTGTGTTATTATATAATATATACAGGTGTGTTACACCCAGTAATACACAGTGTGTTATTATATAATATATACAGGAGTGTTACACCCAGTAATACCCAGTGTGTTATTATATAATATATACAGGAGTGTTACACCCAGTAATACACAGTGTGATATTATATAATATATACAGGAGTGTTACACCCAGTAATACACAGTGTGTTATTATATAATATATACAGGTGTGTTACACCCAGTAATACACAGTGTGTTATTATATAATATATACAGGAGTGTTACACCCAGTAATACAGTGTGTTATTATATAATATATACAGGAGTGTTACACCCAGTAATACACAGTGTGTTATTATATAATATATACAGGAGTGTTACACCCAGTAATACAGTGTGTTATTATATAATATATACAGGAGTGTTACACCCAGTAATACACAGTGTGTTATTATATAATATATACAGGTGTGTTAAACCCAGTAATACACAGTGTGTTATTATATAATATATACAGGAGTGTTACACCCAGTAATACAGTGTGTTATTATATAATATATACAGGAGTGTTACACCCAGTAATACACAGTGTGTTATTATATAATATATACAGGTGTGTTAAACCCAGTAATACACAGTGTGTTATTATATAATATATACAGGAGTGTAACACCCAGTAATACAGTGTGTTATTATATAATATATACAGGAGTGTTACACCCAGTAATACAGTGTGTTATTATATAATACATACAGGAGTGTTACACCCAGTAATACACAGTGTGTTATTATATAATATATACAGGTGTGTTAAACCCAGTAATACACAGTGTGTTATTATATAATATATACAGGAGTGTTACACCCAGTAATACACAGTGTGTTATTATATAATATATACAGGAGTGTTACACCCAGTAATACACAGTGTGTTATTATATAATACATACAGGAGTGTTACACCCAGTAATACACAGTGTGTTATTATATAATATATACAGGAGTGTTACACACGGTAATACACAGTGTGTTATTATATAATATATACAGGAGTGTTACACCCAGTAATACACAGTGTGATATTATATAATACATACAGGAGTGTTACACCCAGTAATACACAGTGTGTTATTATATAATATATACAGGAGTGTTACACACGGTAATACACAGTGTGTTATTATATAATATATACAGGAGTGTTACACCCAGTAATACACAGTGTGATATTATATAATATATACAGGAGTGTTACACTCAGTAATACACAGTGTGTTATTATATAATATATACAGGTGTGTTACACCCAGTAATACACAGTGTGTTATTATATAATATATACAGGAGTGTTACACCCAGTAATACCCAGTGTGTTATTATATAATATATACAGGAGTGTTACACCCAGTAATACACAGTGTGATATTATATAATATATACAGGAGTGTTACACCCAGTAATACACAGTGTGTTATTATATAATATATACAGGTGTGTTACACCCAGTAATACACAGTGTGTTATTATATAATATATACAGGTGTGTTAAACCCAGTAATACACAGTGTGTTATTATATAATATATACAGGAGTGTTACACCCAGTAATACAGTGTGTTATTATATAATATATACAGGAGTGTTACACCCAGTAATACACAGTGTGTTATTATATAATATATACAGGTGTGTTAAACCCAGTAATACACAGTGTGTTATTATATAATATATACAGGAGTGTTACACCCAGTAATACAGTGTGTTATTATATAATATATACAGGAGTGTTACACCCAGTAATACACAGTGTGTTATTATATAATATATACAGGTGTGTTAAACCCAGTAATACACAGTGTGTTATTATATAATATATACAGGAGTGTTACACCCAGTAATACAGTGTGTTATTATATAATATATACAGGAGTGTTACACCCAGTAATACAGTGTGTTATTATATAATACATACAGGAGTGTTACACCCAGTAATACACAGTGTGTTATTATATAATATATACAGGTGTGTTAAACCCAGTAATACACAGTGTGTTATTATATAATATATACAGGAGTGTTACACCCAGTAATACACAGTGTGTTATTATATAATATATACAGGTGTGTTAAACCCAGTAATACACAGTGTGTTATTATATAATATATACAGGAGTGTTACACCCAGTAATACAGTGTGTTATTATATAATATATACAGGAGTGTTACACCCAGTAATACACAGTGTGTTATTATATAATATATACAGGAGTGTTACACCCAGTAATACACAGTGTGTTATTATATAATATATACAGGAGTGTTACACCCAGTAATACACAGTGTGTTATTATATAATATATACAGGAGTGTTACACCCAGTAATACAGTGTGTTATTATATAATACATACAGGAGTGTTACACCCAGTAATACACAGTGTGTTATTATATAATATATACAGGAGTGTTACACCCAGTAATACACAGTGTGTTATTATATAATATATACAGGAGTGTTACACCCAGTAATACACAGTGTGTTATTATATAATATATACAGGAGTGTTACACCCAGTAATACAGTGTGTTATTATATAATACATACAGGAGTGTTACACCCAGTAATACACAGTGTGTTATTATATAATATATACAGGTGTGTTAAACCCAGTAATACACAGTGTGTTATTATATAATATATACAGGAGTGTTACACCCAGTAATACACAGTGTGTTATTATATAATATATACAGGAGTGTTACACCCAGTAATACACAGTGTGTTATTATATAATACATACAGGAGTGTTACACCCAGTAATACACAGTGTGTTATTATATAATATATACAGGAGTGTTACACACGGTAATACACAGTGTGTTATTATATAATATATACAGGAGTGTTACACCCAGTAATACACAGTGTGATATTATATAATACATACAGGAGTGTTACACCCAGTAATACACAGTGTGTTATTATATAATATATACAGGAGTGTTACACACGGTAATACACAGTGTGTTATTATATAATATATACAGGAGTGTTACACCCAGTAATACACAGTGTGATATTATATAATATATACAGGAGTGTTACACTCAGTAATACACAGTGTGTTATTATATAATATATACAGGTGTGTTACACCCAGTAATACACAGTGTGTTATTATATAATATATACAGGAGTGTTACACCCAGTAATACCCAGTGTGTTATTATATAATATATACAGGAGTGTTACACCCAGTAATACACAGTGTGATATTATATAATATATACAGGAGTGTTACACCCAGTAATACACAGTGTGTTATTATATAATATATACAGGTGTGTTACACCCAGTAATACACAGTGTGTTATTATATAATATATACAGGTGTGTTAAACCCAGTAATACACAGTGTGTTATTATATAATATATACAGGAGTGTTACACCCAGTAATACAGTGTGTTATTATATAATATATACAGGAGTGTTACACCCAGTAATACACAGTGTGTTATTATATAATATATACAGGTGTGTTAAACCCAGTAATACACAGTGTGTTATTATATAATATATACAGGAGTGTTACACCCAGTAATACAGTGTGTTATTATATAATATATACAGGAGTGTTACACCCAGTAATACACAGTGTGTTATTATATAATATATACAGGTGTGTTAAACCCAGTAATACACAGTGTGTTATTATATAATATATACAGGAGTGTTACACCCAGTAATACAGTGTGTTATTATATAATATATACAGGAGTGTTACACCCAGTAATACAGTGTGTTATTATATAATACATACAGGAGTGTTACACCCAGTAATACACAGTGTGTTATTATATAATATATACAGGTGTGTTAAACCCAGTAATACACAGTGTGTTATTATATAATATATACAGGAGTGTTACACCCAGTAATACACAGTGTGTTATTATATAATATATACAGGTGTGTTAAACCCAGTAATACACAGTGTGTTATTATATAATATATACAGGAGTGTTACACCCAGTAATACAGTGTGTTATTATATAATATATACAGGAGTGTTACACCCAGTAATACACAGTGTGTTATTATATAATATACACAGGAGTGTTACACCCAGTAATACACAGTGTGTTATTATATAATATATACAGGAGTGTTACACCCAGTAATACACAGTGTGTTATTATATAATATATACAGGAGTGTTACACCCAGTAATACAGTGTGTTATTATATAATACATACAGGAGTGTTACACCCAGTAATACACAGTGTGTTATTATATAATATATACAGGTGTGTTAAACCCAGTAATACACAGTGTGTTATTATATAATATATACAGGAGTGTTACACCCAGTAATACAGTGTGTTATTATATAATATATACAGGAGTGTTACACCCAGTAATACACAGTGTGTTATTATATAATATATACAGGAGTGTTACACACGGTAACACAGTGTGTTATTATATAATATATACAGGAGTGTTACACCCAGTAATACAGTGTGTTATTATATAATATATACAGGAGTGTTACACCCAGTAATACAGTGTGTTATTATATAATACATACAGGAGTGTTACACCCAGTAATACACAGTGTGTTATTATATAATATATACAGGAGTGTTACACCCAGTAATACAGTGTGTTATTATATAATACATACAGGAGTGTTACACCCAGTAATACACAGTGTGTTATTATATAATATATACAGGAGTGTTACACCCAGTAATACACAGTGTGTTATTATCTTATATATTGAGGAGTGTTACACTCAGTAATACACAGTGTGTTATTATATAATATATACAGGAGTGTTACACCCAGTAATACACAGTGTGTTATTATATAATATATACAGGAGTGTTACACCCAGTAATACACAGTGTGTTATTATCTTATATATAGAGGAGTGTTCCACCCAGTAATACAGAGTGTGTTATTATATAATATATACAGGAGTGTTACACCCAGTAATACAGTGTGTTATTATATAATACATACAGGAGTGTTACACCCAGTAATACACAGTGTGTTATTATATAATATATACAGGAGTGTTACACCCAGTAATACACGGTGTGTTATTGTATAATATATACAGGAGTGTTACACCCAGTAATACACAGTGTGTTATTATATAATATATACAGGAGTGTTACACCCAGTAATACAGTGTGTTATTATATAATATATACAGGAGTGTTACACCCAGTAATACACAGTGTGTTATTATATAATATATACAGGAGTGTTACACCCAGTAATACAGTGTGTTATTATATAATACATACAGGAGTGTTACACCCAGTAATACACAGTGTGTTATTATATAATATATACAGGAGTGTTACACCCAGTAATACACAGTGTGTTATTATCTTATATATAGAGGAGTGTTACACTCAGTAATACACAGTGTGTTATTATATAATATATACAGGAGTGTTACACCCAGTAATACACAGTGTGTTATTATATAATATATACAGGAGTGTTACACCCAGTAATACACAGTGTGTTATTATCTTATATATAGAGGAGTGTTCCACCCAGTAATACAGAGTGTGTTATTATATAATATATACAGGAGTGTTACACCCAGTAATACACAGTGTGTTATTATATAATATATACAGGAGTGTTACACCCAGTAATACACAGTGTGTTATTATATAATATATAGAGGAGTGTTCCACCCAGTAATACACAGTGTGATATTATATAATATATACAGGAGTGTTACACCCAGTAATACAGTGTGTTATTATATAATATATACAGGAGTGTTACACCCAGTAATACACAGTGTGTTATTATATAATATATACAGGAGTGTTACACCCAGTAATACACAGTGTGATATTATATAATATATACAGGAGTGTTACACCCAGTAATACAGTGTGTTATTATATAATATATACAGGAGTGTTACACCCAGTAATACACAGTGTGTTATTATATAATATATACAGGAGAGTTACACCCAGTAATACACAGTGTGTTATTATATAATATATACAGGAGTGTTACACCCAGTAATACACAGTGTGTTATTATATAATACATACAGGAGTGTTACACCCAGTAATACACAGTGTGTTATTATATAATATATACAGGAGTGTTACACCCAGTAATACACAGTGTGTTATTATATAATATATACAAGAGTGTTACACCCAGTAATACACAGTGTGTTATTATATAATATATACAGGAGTGTTACACCCAGTAATACACAGTGTGATATTATATAATATATACAGGAGTGTTACACCCAGTAATACACAGTGTGTTATTATATAATATATACAGGTGTGTTACACCCAGTAATACACAGTGTGATATTATATAATACATACAGGAGTGTTACACCCAGTAATACACAGTGTGTTATTATATAATATATACAGGAGTGTTACACCCAGTAATACACAGTGTGTTATTATATAATATATACAGGAGTGTTACACCCAGTAATACACAGTGTGATATTATATAATATATACAGGAGTGTTACACCCAGTAATACACAGTGTGTTATTATATAATATATACAGGTGTGTTACACCCAGTAATACACAGTGTGTTATTATATAATATATACAGGAGTGTTACACCCAGTAATACACAGTGTGTTATTATATAATACATACAGGAGTGTTACACCCAGTAATACACAGTGTGTTATTATATAATATATACAGGAGTGTTACACACGGTAATACACAGTGTGTTATTATATAATATATACAGGAGTGTTACACCCAGTAATACACAGTGTGATATTATATAATATATACAGGAGTGTTACACCCAGTAATACACAGTGTGTTATTATATAATATATACAGGAGTGTTACACCCAGTAATACACAGTGTGATATTATATAATATATACAGGAGTGTTACACCCAGTAATACACAGTGTGATATTATATAATATATACAGGAGTGTTACACCCAGTAATACACAGTGTGTTATTATATAATATATACAGGTGTGTTACACCCAGTAATACACAGTGTGTTATTATATAATATATACAGGTGTGTTAAACCCAGTAATACACAGTGTGTTATTATATAATATATACAGGAGTGTTACACCCAGTAATACAGTGTGTTATTATATAATATATACAGGAGTGTTACACCCAGTAATACACAGTGTGTTATTATATAATATATACAGGTGTGTTAAACCCAGTAATACACAGTGTGTTATTATATAATATATACAGGAGTGTTACACCCAGTAATACAGTGTGTTATTATATAATATATACAGGAGTGTTACACCCAGTAATACACAGTGTGTTATTATATAATATATACAGGTGTGTTAAACCCAGTAATACACAGTGTGTTATTATATAATATATACAGGAGTGTTACACCCAGTAATACACAGTGTGTTATTATATAATATATACAGGAGTGTTACACCCAGTAATACAGTGTGTTATTATATAATACATACAGGAGTGTTACACCCAGTAATACACAGTGTGTTATTATATAATATATACAGGTGTGTTAAACCCAGTAATACACAGTGTGTTATTATATAATATATACAGGTGTGTTACACCCAGTAATACACAGTGTGTTATTATATAATATATACAGGAGTGTTACACCCAGTAATACACAGTGTGTTATTATATAATACATACAGGAGTGTTACACCCAGTAATACACAGTGTGTTATTATATAATATATACAGGAGTGTTACACACGGTAATACACAGTGTGTTATTATATAATATATACAGGAGTGTTACACCCAGTAATACACAGTGTGATATTATATAATATATACAGGAGTGTTACACCCAGTAATACACAGTGTGTTATTATATAATATATACAGGAGTGTTACACCCAGTAATACACAGTGTGATATTATATAATATATACAGGAGTGTTACACCCAGTAATACACAGTGTGATATTATATAATATATACAGGAGTGTTACACCCAGTAATACACAGTGTGTTATTATATAATATATACAGGTGTGTTACACCCAGTAATACACAGTGTGTTATTATATAATATATACAGGTGTGTTAAACCCAGTAATACACAGTGTGTTATTATATAATATATACAGGAGTGTTACACCCAGTAATACAGTGTGTTATTATATAATATATACAGGAGTGTTACACCCAGTAATACACAGTGTGTTATTATATAATATATACAGGTGTGTTAAACCCAGTAATACACAGTGTGTTATTATATAATATATACAGGAGTGTTACACCCAGTAATACAGTGTGTTATTATATAATATATACAGGAGTGTTACACCCAGTAATACACAGTGTGTTATTATATAATATATACAGGAGTGTTACACCCAGTAACACACAGTGTGTTATTATATAATATATAGAGGAGTGTTACACCCAGTAAGACAGTGTGTTATTATATAATATATACAGGAGTGTTACACCCAGTAATACACAGTGTGTTATTATATAATATATACAGGAGTGTTACACCCAGTAATACAGTGTGTTATTATATAATATATACAGGTGTGTTACACCCAGTAATACACAGTGTGTTATTATATAATATATAGAGGAGTGTTACACCCAGTAAGACAGTGTGTTATTATATAATATATACAGGAGTGTTACACCCAGTAATACACAGTGTGTTATTATATAATATATACAGGAGTGTTACACCCAGTAATACACAGTGTGTTATTATATAATATATAGAGGAGTGTTACACCCAGTAAGACAGTGTGTTATTATATAATATATACAGGAGTGTTACACCCAGTAATACAGTGTGTTATTATATAATATATACAGGTGTGTTACACCCAGTAATACACAGTGTGTTATTATATAATATATAGAGGAGTGTTACACCCAGTAAGACAGTGTGTTATTATATAATATATACAGGAGTGTTACACCCAGTAATACAGTGTGTTATTATATAATATATACAGGAGTGTTACACCCAGTAATACACAGTGTGTTATTATATAATATATACAGGAGTGTTACACCCAGTAACACACAGTGTGTTATTATATAATATATAGAGGAGTGTTACACCCAGTAAGACAGTGTGTTATTATATAATATATACAGGTGTGTTACACCCAGTAATACACAGTGTGTTATTATATAATATATAGAGGAGTGTTACACCCAGTAAGACAGTGTGTTATTATATAATATATAGAGGAGTGTTACACCCAGTAAGACAGTGTGTTATTATATAATATATACAGGAGTGTTACACCCAGTAATACACAGTGTGTTATTATATAATATATACAGGAGTGTTACACCCAGTAATACAGTGTGTTATTATATAATATATACAGGTGTGTTACACCCAGTAATACACAGTGTGTTATTATATAATATATAGAGGAGTGTTACACCCAGTAAGACAGTGTGTTATTATATAATATATACAGGTGTGTTACACCCAGTAATACACAGTGTGTTATTATATAATATATAGAGGAGTGTTACACCCAGTAAGACAGTGTGTTATTATATAATATATACAGGAGTGTTACACCCAGTAATACACAGTGTGTTATTATATAATATATAGAGGAGTGTTACACCCAGTAATACACAGTGTGTTATTATATAATATATACAGGAGTGTTACACCCAGTAATACACAGTGTGTTATTATATAATATATACACGTGTGTTACACCCAGTAATACACAGTGTGTTATTATATAATATATACAGGAGTGTTACACCCAGTAATACACAGTGTGTTATTATATAATATATACACGTGTGTTACACCCAGTAATACACAGTGTGTTATTATATAATATATACAGGAGTGTTACACCCAGTAATACACAGTGTGTTATTATATAATATATAGAGGAGTGTTACACCCAGTAAGACAGTGTGTTATTATATAATATATACAGGAGTGTTACACCCAGTAATACAGTGTGTTATTATATAATATATACAGGTGTGTTACACCCAGTAATACACAGTGTGTTATTATATAATATATAGAGGAGTGTTACACCCAGTAAGACAGTGTGTTATTATATAATATATACAGGAGTGTTACACCCAGTAATACAGTGTGTTATTATATAATATATACAGGAGTGTTACACCCAGTAATACACAGTGTGTTATTATATAATATATACAGGAGTGTTACACCCAGTAACACACAGTGTGTTATTATATAATATATAGAGGAGTGTTACACCCAGTAAGACAGTGTGTTATTATATAATATATACAGGTGTGTTACACCCAGTAATACACAGTGTGTTATTATATAATATATAGAGGAGTGTTACACCCAGTAAGACAGTGTGTTATTATATAATATATACAGGAGTGTTACACCCAGTAATACACAGTGTGTTATTATATAATATATACAGGAGTGTTACACCCAGTAATACACAGTGTGTTATTATATAATATATAGAGGAGTGTTACACCCAGTAATACACAGTGTGTTATTATATAATATATACAGGAGTGTTACACCCAGTAATACAGTGTGTTATTATATAATATATACAGGTGTGTTACACCCAGTAATACACAGTGTGTTATTATATAATATATAGAGGAGTGTTACACCCAGTAAGACAGTGTGTTATTATATAATATATACAGGAGTGTTACACCCAGTAATACAGTGTGTTATTATATAATATATACAGGAGTGTTACACCCAGTAATACACAGTGTGTTATTATATAATATATACAGGAGTGTTACACCCAGTAACACACAGTGTGTTATTATATAATATATAGAGGAGTGTTACACCCAGTAAGACAGTGTGTTATTATATAATATATACAGGAGTGTTACACCCAGTAATACACAGTGTGTTATTATATAATATATACAGGAGTGTTACACCCAGTAATACAGTGTGTTATTATATAATATATACAGGTGTGTTACACCCAGTAATACACAGTGTGTTATTATATAATATATAGAGGAGTGTTACACCCAGTAAGACAGTGTGTTATTATATAATATATACAGGTGTGTTACACCCAGTAATACACAGTGTGTTATTATATAATATATAGAGGAGTGTTACACCCAGTAAGACAGTGTGTTATTATATAATATATACAGGAGTGTTACACCCAGTAATACACAGTGTGTTATTATATAATATATAGAGGAGTGTTACACCCAGTAATACACAGTGTGTTATTATATAATATATACAGGAGTGTTACACCCAGTAATACACAGTGTGTTATTATATAATATATACACGTGTGTTACACCCAGTAATACACAGTGTGTTATTATATAATATATACAGGAGTGTTACACCCAGTAATACACAGTGTGTTATTATATAATATATAGAGGAGTGTTACACCCAGTAAGACAGTGTGTTATTATATAATATATACAGGAGTGTTACACCCAGTAATACACAGTGTGTTATTATATAATATATAGAGGAGTGTTACACCCAGTAAGACAGTGTGTTATTATATAATATATACAGGAGTGTTACACCCAGTAATACACAGTGTGTTATTATATAATATATAGAGGAGTGTTACACCCAGTAATACACAGTGTGTTATTATATAATATATACAGGAGTGTTACACCCAGTAATACAGTGTGTTATTATATAATATATACAGGAGTGTTACACCCAGTAATACACAGTGTGTTATTATATAATATATACAGGTGTGTTAAACCCAGTAATACACAGTGTGTTATTATATAATATATACAGGAGTGTTACACCCAGTAATACACAGTGTGTTATTATATAATATATACAGGAGTGTTACACCCAGTAATACAGTGTGTTATTATATAATACATACAGGAGTGTTACACCCAGTAATACACAGTGTGTTATTATATAATATATACAGGTGTGTTAAACCCAGTAATACACAGTGTGTTATTATATTATATATACAGGAGTGTTACACCCAGTAATACACAGTGTGTTATTATATAATATATACAGGTGTGTTAAACCCAGTAATACACAGTGTGTTATTATATAATATATACAGGTGTGTTCCACCCAGTAATACAGAGTGTGTTATTATATAATATATACAGGAGTGTTACACCCAGTAATACAGTGTGTTATTATATAATACATACAGGAGTGTTACACCCAGTAATACACAGTGTGTTATTATATAATATATACAGGTGTGTTAAACCCAGTAATACACAGTGTGTTATTATATAATATATACAGGAGTGTTACACCCAGTAATACAGTGTGTTATTATATAATATATACAGGAGTGTTACACCCAGTAATACACAGTGTGTTATTATATAATATATACAGGAGTGTTACACACGGTAACACAGTGTGTTATTATATAATATATACAGGAGTGTTACACCCAGTAATACAGTGTGTTATTATATAATATATACAGGAGTGTTACACCCAGTAATACAGTGTGTTATTATATAATACATACAGGAGTGTTACACCCAGTAATACACAGTGTGTTATTATATAATATATACAGGAGTGTTACACCCAGTAATACAGTGTGTTATTATATAATACATACAGGAGTGTTACACCCAGTAATACACAGTGTGTTATTATATAATATATACAGGAGTGTTACACCCAGTAATACACAGTGTGTTATTATCTTATATATAGAGGAGTGTTACACTCAGTAATACACAGTGTGTTATTATATAATATATACAGGAGTGTTACACCCAGTAAGACACAGTGTGTTATTATATAATATATACAGGAGTGTTACACCCAGTAATACACAGTGTGTTATTATCTTATATATAGAGGAGTGTTCCACCCAGTAATACAGAGTGTGTTATTATATAATATATACAGGAGTGTTACACCCAGTAATACAGTGTGTTATTATATAATACATACAGGAGTGTTACACCCAGTAATACACAGTGTGTTATTATATAATATATACAGGAGTGTTACACCCAGTAATACACAGTGTGTTATTATATAATATATACAGGAGTGTTACACCCAGTAATACAGTGTGTTATTATATAATACATACAGGAGTGTTACACCCAGTAATACACAGTGTGTTATTATATAGTATATAGAGGTGTGTTACACCCAGTAATACACAGTGTGTTATTATATAATATATACAGGAGTGTTACACCCCGTAATACACAGTGTGTTATTATATAATATATACAGGAGTGTTACACCCAGTAATACACAGTGTGTTATTATATAATACATACAGGAGTGTTACACCCAGTAATACACAGTGTGTTATTATATAATATATACAGGAGTGTTACACCCAGTAATACACAGTGTGTTATTATATAATATATACAGGAGTGTTACACCCAGTAATACACAGTGTGTTATTATCTTATATATAGAGGAGTGTTACACTCAGTAATACACAGTGTGTTATTATATAATACATACAGGAGTGTTACACCCAGTAATACACAGTGTGTTATTATATAATATATACAGGAGTGTTACACCCAGTAATACACAGTGTGTTATTATCTTATATATAGAGGAGTGTTACACTCAGTAATACACAGTGTGTTATTATATAATATATACAGGAGTGTTACACCCAGTAATACACAGTGTGTTATTATATAATACATACAGGAGTGTTACACTCAGTAATACACAGTGTGTTATTATATAATATATACAGGAGTGTTACACCCAGTAATACACAGTGTGTTATTATATAATATATACAGGAGTGTTACACCCAGTAATACACAGTGTGTTATTATCTTATATATAGAGTGTTACACTCAGTAATACACAGTGTGTTATTATATAATATATACAGGAGTGTTACACCCAGTAATACAGTGTGTTATTATATAATACATACAGGAGTGTTACACTCAGTAATACACAGTGTGTTATTATATAATATATACAGGAGTGTTACACCCAGTAATACACAGTGTGTTATTATATAATATATACAGGAGTGTTACACCCAGTAATACACAGTGTGTTATTATATAATATATACAGGAGTGTTACACCCAGTAATACACAGTGTGTTATTATATAATATATACAGGAGTGTTACACCCAGTAATACACAGTGTGTTATTATATAATATATACAGGAGTGTTACACCCAGTAATACACAGTGTGTTATTATCTTATATATAGAGGAGTGTTACACTCAGTAATACACAGTGTGTTATTATATAATATATACAGGAGTGTTACACCCAGTAATACAGTGTGTTATTATATAATACATACAGGAGTGTTACACCCAGTAATACACAGTGTGTTATTATATAATATATACAGGAGTGTTACACCCAGTAATACACAGTGTGTTATTATCTTATATATAGAGGAGTGTTACACTCAGTAATACACAGTGTGTTATTATATAATATATACAGGAGTGTTACACCCAGTAATACACAGTGTGTTATTATCTTATATATAGAGGAGTGTTACACTCAGTAATACACAGTGTGTTATTATATAATATATACAGGAGTGTTACACCCAGTAATACACAGTGTTTTATTATATAATAAATACAGGAGTGTTACACCCAGTAATACACAGTGTGTTATTATATAATATATACAGGAGTGTTACACCCAGTAATACACAGTGTGTTATTATATAATATATACAGGAGTGTTACACCCAGTAATACACAGTGTTTTATTATATAATAAATACAGGAGTGTTAAACCCAGTGTCACACATAACCTAAAATAAAGTTTCAGACTTACCGACAAACTGCATGTTTTATATTGCTTCTCAACTCCTGGACAAGCAGCTGATGGCCAATGATATGGATTCCAATCCTGTTGGTGGCTACCTGTTCTGGGATCTGTCACCACACTGTAGTCCTGTCTCCGAGGCCGGCTGAAGCTCTTAAGAGGGGACTGGAGATTTTTCCGATGCTCCTTTTGGCGCTGGGCCTTAGGGGTCCACTGCCATCTGCCCCGGCTGTCTAGGCGTGGGGCCTCTGACTGGTTCAGGTGCCCAGGCTTTGTTGACGCACTGTCGGCCGGGGTTACTGATCCTACTTCGGTGCCTTTCTCACCTTGTGGAGTAAGTGCCGGGACCCCTCGGTCTGCGGGGCCTCGCCTCCTGCCCTTTCTGCCACTGGTCTCCTCCGGTGCCCCCCTCTGTGCTTCAGAGTCAGGCCCCGGTTGGGGCAACTGGCGCTTCCGCCTAACTTGAGGGTTCGGCTCGTCTTTGGCCTGCTTTTGAGGTTCCTCTCGGTAGCCGGACGCATTTAACATCTCTAACAACACTCCTGCAATGGACTCTGTGGTATCTGGGGCCTCGTAAACAAAAAATGGACCATCGAGCTCCTGTGAGGTGAAATTCAGGTCTTGCAAGGCCTGTTTGTGGGGCCTCTGCTGCAATGAATTATGTGTTGATAAGGCCTCTAGCCCTACTGGACGATGAGCAACACCAGGACGTGCCTCTGGGACCAGTTCTTCAGGTTGGGAAGAAGCTCCAAGCTTAACTCCCTTCACCAGGTTGGGTGGCTTTGCAAACGATATCTGGTATGCCCCATCAGGCAAGCCCTCAGCAGCCAAATGTCGTCCCCGTTCCCAAGAGGCCAGGCTGCCCTTCCTCTCCCTGACGTGATGCTGGCTTTGCCAGTTGGAGCTCTCAACCCGGTCCTCGGTTTCCGAACCCCGTCGCGCTCGATTCCTCTCCCGAGCTGCCCTCTGCGCCTGCCTCGCCCCCGACTTGCTCCGAGGCCCGTCCTCCGACAAACGGCTTTGTCGAGTGCTGCTTTGGTGTCTTTGCCGATCCCTGGGAGTTGCTTGTAGAAGGTGAGCCATGGCGCCTTGGAGTCGGAAGTTTGAGGGAACTTTACCATATCCGTACTGCCCGGGCCGGATCGCACCTCTGGTGTGGGATCTGTAGAATTATATTTAAAAAGAAAACTAAAATACCACAGACAGTCAATTTAAAAGCACTATATGGTTCTCTGTCAGCACACACTCAGTCCTCTTTGCTCCAAACTGCAAATGGGAAGTGTTAAGATCAGGAAAAAGGACCACCTTTATTGTTCGATTTCAATCCCACCTTCTCCCCATATCCCTCAACCACTTCCTCACGTATGGAGATATTAGGACAGGTAACGAAAAGCTCGGTCAAAGATGTCTTCGAGGAGAGAGAGAGGCGGGGAGGTTTAGGGAGGGCATTCCAGTGCTCAGGGAGCTGAAGACACACAAGGGGCCGGAATCAGAGGAGCGCTGAGATCTCGGAGGATTGTCGGGATGGAGGAAGTTATAGATTAGGGAGGGGCGAGACCATGGAGGGATCTGAAAACACGACTGAGAATTTTAAAAATCGAGGCAGTGCCAAACCAGAGTTGAAGGAAGCCTACCTGTTGAAAGGACGTAACTCCTGTCTCATCAAAGACCTTCTGTTTCCCGTCGAGGCTCTCCAATTGGCCACACTTCTTTGCCTCGGCTGTGAACCTTCAGGGGTATAGAGTGGACTGGACTCCCGATTAATCAGACTTGGAGCCCCATAAGGTGGAGAGTCCCGATTGGCAGGTAGCCGTTGCCTGTCATGATTGGACGGTTGGCCCTGTCGGTAAAGAGGGACTGATCCCCGATTGGACAGCTGCCCGTATGTCTGGTATGGAGCCGATTCCCCATTGGCTGGGCGCCTGTGTCCATAAACGCGACTCTCTGGCTGATTGAGCGGGAACTGGTCGCCGTACAGCGGAAGCGAGTGCTGACTGGATGCCTCCCCTTGATGATGGCTGGCGGGCTCTTGCTGTGCTCGGAGCGGCGAGGATTGTCCGTGGGGGAGGGTTGGGGGGTCGCTGTTCACATGGAGGGAGTAGGTGGGCCTCAGGGCAGAGACGGCCCGACCAGAGTACGGATCCCACTGGCTTTCCCCCTGCGGGGGCCGAGGTTGCGAGTACGGCCCCCTTGGTTGAAGGGTCCACCTCTGGCCCTCGGGTTCCTGTGGGATGCACCTGCGGCTCTGCTGTGCGATTCCAATCCCGCAGGAACTTGAACAGGACGACCACGGGCCCCAAGAGCTCCAGACTCCAGGAATACCATCCACTGTCTCCTGTGTGTCCACAACTTGTCTCAATTTCCGCTGAGGGACCTGGAGAGGCAATAAGAGAGACTGAAGGAAGTTGTCCTTTTTCTCCAGACAGCGGTGTGGAGGGCTGGGGGAAGAGTGCCTCCAAGTTTTACACTAAGTCCAATTCACCCGTCACCCACGCTGCTTGCTGACCTTCACTGGCTCCTAGTCCAGTAAAGCCTCGATTTTAAAATTGCCATCCACGTGCTCAAATCCCTCCATGACCTCACACTCCTTCCTATCTCTGTAACCTTCTCCATCCATACAACCCTTCGAGATCACCCCAAACCCCCTCCCCACCCCCCCCCCCCCACCAATTCCCATCACTCCACCATTGGCGGCCGTGCCTTCGGCTGCCAGGGCCCCCAAGATCTGGAATTCCCTCCCTAACCCTCTGGTGCAGTGAGCCAACCCTCTGGCTTTCTCCCCCTCTCCTCACCTCCCTCCCCTCCCCTGCCCCATTTCCTTCTCCCTTTCCCTGCCCCTCCTCCCCCACTGCTTTTTCCCTCCCCTTCCCCACTCCTTTCTCTTTCCTCCTTCTCCCATTTCCCCCTCCTCCACCCCCGTCCCTCCCAAGAGGAAAAGCGAGTGAAACGTGTGTTCTATTTTTCGTCAGTCCCAGATCGTCGCTGTGAAACTGCCCCGACTGCTGATGACCTATCGGGACTGGCAGGTCAAGAGAGATACAGGAGTCCTTTTCATCTGTGAATAGCACTTGGTAATACAGCCAGATTAATGTTTAAGAGTCTCTCTCCCCACCCCCCCTTGAGGCTATCACAGGCTGAATTGGAAGAGAAAGCCAAGTGGTAAATTACATTCAGGCAGGATTCTCCTGCACTCCCTGTTAATGACTGTGGGCCCCACTTCCCCCACCAACTACAGCCTATTGCATGTTACACAAAGGACAAGCAAGTGACAATACAGAACCCCGGGGCCTGGCTGTCGTTATGGTAACATGCCATTAACCCTTCGAGTTCCAGAACGTGGCTGCTCAACAAGTGGGCCACTTTCACAGATTTCAGTGAAATATTCCCAGAAGGTAACTGAGATGTCGAAAACAGTTTTATTGATGTCTCCGCCCCTGACTCAGCTCATCTGCTGCTGAAACCCTCACCCGTGCCCATTACCTCCAGGACTGAACTATTCTAATGCCCTCCTGGCTGGCGTCCAGCCTTCCACTCTCCCTTGACTTGAGCTCATCCAAAACTCTGCTGCACATTCCCCAACTTGCACCAAGTCCCGTCCACCCAACACCCGCCCTGTGCTCGCTGACCTGGCCTACATCGGCTCCCGGTCTGCCAACACCTCCCTTTTCAAATTCTCATCCTCGTTTGCAAATGTCCCCCTGGCCTCGCCCTCTCCCTCTCTCCCTGGCTCTGCAACCTCCTTCCAGCCCCACAATCCTCCGAGATCTCTGCGCTCCTCCAATTCCGGCCTCTTGTGCATTCCCCCCCCCCCGCCCCCCCGATTCCCATCGCTCCACCACTGGGGGGCGGCTGTGCCTTCAGCTGCCTGGGGGCCCTAAGCTCTGGAATTCCCTCCCTCAACCTCTCCGCCTCTCTCTCTCCTCCTTTAAGATGCTCCCTAAAGCCTATCTCTTTTTACCCAACTTCATAATATCTCCTTATGTGGCTCAGTATCAAATTTTGTCTGATTTATGCTCCTGTGAAGCACCTTGGGCTGTTTTCATATGTTCAAGGCGCTATATAAATGCAACTTGTTGTTATTGTTAACTTCAACTTTAAAGCTGATCTGGCTTCTCTTCCAATCCCCATGTTTCTTGCATTTTTCTCATTCAGTTTCAATTTTAAGATGTATATTTCACTGTAACTTTTCCTTCATTACTTTACGCTGAAACAATTCTGCGTGCAACGCTTCCTGTGAGTGAACAGTCTGGGTGACGCTCACTATCCAGGCTTCAATTGGCCTCAGCTGCCTGGAGCAAGGAAAGGGTTCCTGCTCCCCATCGCAGTCCAGTGACCTGCCCTGTCAGCAGTCCCCCACAATCGCTGTCCTGCAATAAACTTCACGGTCGAATAACCCGACGGCACTTGCCGTCGAGGCCTGCATGTGAAGAATGGCTGGGGCACTGCAAGGTGGAACCAACGGGAATGAGGGAGGGGGGAGGTGAGTCTCCTCCCACCCTATCACCATACCCTTCCATTCCTTTCTCCCTCGTGTGTTTATCCAGCTTCCCCCTTAAATGTATCTCTGCTATTCCCCTCAACCACTCCCTGTGGTAGCGAGTTCCACATTCTCACCACTCTCTGGGGAAAGAGGTTTCTCCTGAATTCCCCATTGGATTTATTAGTGGCTGTCTTATACAAATGGCCCCCTAGTTCTGGTCTCCCCCCCCCACCCCACCCCCCCCCCACAAATGGTTTAGTTAACGTTGATGTGAGACAGGAGTCACGTGCAGGCACAGCGCGGCTAAGGACAGCAGATTCCCTTCCCTGAGGGACATGAATGAACTGCTTGGCTGTTTAGGGGTACATTGCAGCGACCTATGGTGAGTTTTAAATCATTGGATTTATAGATTCAATTTTAACAGCTTGCTATGTCTCTGCACCTGTTCATGAACTGTCAAATCGCTAACTGTGAATCTTCGTTCTTTTTATTTCAGATTTCCAGCATCCGCAGTATTTTGCTTTTTGGCCTTATTTGAGGAAAGGGTGGAGAGCAGAGTTTGCGACTAAAGTAGCCCATCCTGACACTGCAACGGTGACTCACCTTTCTGTGTGTGTAGGAGAATTGAAGGATGGTTAGGAGATGAAAACCAACAATCACAGACACCCAGCAAAACCTGAGAAGAAATAAGGAAGTCTCGTCATTCCGTGTCTCAGTCACTACACAGCACAACAAAAGCCTGCATTTCTATAGCGCCTTTTGTGGCTTCCGGATGTTCCAAAAGGGATTTACCCCAGTGAAGTACTTTTTGAAGTGTAGTCACTGCTGGAATGTAGGGAACACAGAAGCCAATTTGCTCACAGCAAGCTCCCACAAACCGCAATGTAATAAGAAACAGATCATCCGTTTTTACTGATGTTAGTTGGGGAGATAAATATTGGTGCCAGGACACCAGGGTGAGCTCCGCCAGTCCCCCTCCTTCTTTCAATAGTAGCCTTGGGATCTTTCCCATCCACCTGAGGGGGCAGATAGAGGCCTCGGTTTAATGTCTCATTTGAAACAGGGCACCTCTGACAGTGCAGCACTCCCTCAGTACTGACCCTTCAACAGTGCAGCACTCCCTCAGTACTGACCCTCCGACAGTGCAGCGCTCCCTCAATACTGACCCTCCGACAGTGCAGCGCTCCCTCAATACTGACCCTCCGACAGTGCAGCGCTCCCTCAATACTGACCCTCCGACAGTGCAGCGCTCCCTCAGTACTGACCCTCCGACAGTGCAGCGCTCCCTCATTACTGACCCTCCGACAGTGCAGCGCTCCCTCAGTACTGACCCTCCGACAGTGCGGCGCTCCCTCAATACTGACCCTCCGACAGTGCGGCGCTCCCTCAATACTGATCCTCCGACAGTGCAGCACTCCCTCAGTACTGGCACTGGGAGTGTCTTGTATTTTTTTTATTCATTCAAAGGATGTAGGTGTCACTGGCCAGGCCAGCATTTACTGCCCATCCCTAATTGCCCCTGAGAAGGTGATGGTGAGCCACTTTATTGAACTACTACAGTCCATGTGATGAGCAGTTTGGTCCAACTGAGTGGCTTGCTGGGCCATTTCAGAGGGCAGTTAAGAGTGGGCCTGGAGTCACATAGCGGCCAAATGGATAAAGACAGCAGCTTTCCTTCCCTGGGGGAACCGGATGGGTTTTTGCAACAATCCAGTAGTTTCTTGATCACCAGTACTGAGATTCGGTTTTGATTCCAGATTTAGTTAATTAACTTGAAATTCCCCGGTGTTGGGATATGAACTCGTCTGTGGAATATTAGTCCGGGCCTCTGGATTACTAGTCTGGTAACAAAACCACAGTGTCACTGTTCCCGCCAACTATCTGCTCAAATCTCCGGAGCGGGACTCGAACACAAAACCTGCTGGTTCGATGGTGTGAGAGAGCTACCCACTAAGCTGTGCCTGACGATGAAGGGCGTGGCCATGGAGGGATTCGAACACTTGGATGAGTATTTTAAAACCAGGGCGTTGCTGCTTCACGGAGCAGCTGAAGGTTGACGAGCCACTTTGGAGAGGAACTTCTTTGTTTGAACTTCTAATGAATTGTAATATAGACTCTAATTCTCTGAGGGCAACACAGTAGAGACATTAATCTGGCAACTCAAATGTCCCACTTAACCGTCGAGACTTAGAGAATGAAAGACTTGTGTTAACACTGTGCCTTTCACAACACTCAGCGCATCGGCTGCGATTTGAAGAAGTTAAGAAATTAGGGAGGGCGGAAAATCGGACGGTTTGGGCCTCCAGGTGATGGGAGCATCAGGGGGAGTTTGAACGGTGGAGGGGCTGAGATCCGTACACAGGCAGTCAGTGACGTGGAGGTGGAATTAAGAGGCCTGAGGACGCCAGGGAGGGAGGAATTTGAAACTCATCAGCCAAGCAGGATCTGTACAGTCTGAGTGAGTGACCAGCGAAGGGGGATGGTTCATATTGTGGTGACCCAGAAGTCTGGATTCATCCAATGGCTTTGCCTCCCTTCCTCGTACTGTCTATAGCCATTCAAAATCAAAAGGGGGGGGGGGGGGAGGGTGTGAGTGTTACCATTGACCAGAAACTTAACTGGACCAGCCATATAATTACTTTGGTACAAGAGCAGGTCAGAGGCTGGGAATTCTGTGGTGAGTAACTCACCTCCTCTCTCCCCAAAGCCTGTCCACCATCGACAAGGCACAAGTCAGGAGTGTGATGGAATACTCTCCACTTGCCTGGATGGGTGCAGCTCCAACAACACTCAAGAAGCTCGACACCATCCAGGACAAAGCAGCCCGCTTGATCGGCACCCCATCTACAAACATTCACTCCCTCCACCACCGACGCACAGTGGCAGCAGTGTGTATCATCTACAGGATGCACTGCAGCAATACACCAAGTCTCCTTCGACAGCACCTTCCAAGAGAAGGGCAAATCTAAGACTAGTGTTTTAAACTTAAATAAGGACAATTATGAGGGTATGAAGGCAGAGCTGCCTAAAGTAAACTGGAAAATTAAGTTAAGGGATAGGTCAACAGAGATACTGTGGCAGCTAATTTAGAACATATTTCAGAATACTCAGAAAAAATATATTCCAGTGAAAAAGACTCCAAGAGCAGAACACTCCATCTGTGGTGAACTAAGGAAGTTAAAGATAGTATCAAACTGAAAGGAAAAAGCAAATAATCCTGCAAGGTTGAGTGGTAAATCAGAAGATTGAGCAGAATATAAAGAACAACAAAAGAATGACTAAAAGGTTAACAAGGGGGGAGAAATTAGAGTACGAGAGAAAGCTAGCTAGTAAAATAAAAACAGATAGTAATGTTTCTGCAGGTATTTAAAAAGGAAAACAGTAAGTAAAGTGAGCATTGGTCCTCTGCAGACAGAGTCTGGGGAATTAATAATGGAAATAAGATGGCGGATGAACTGAACAGATATTTTCCATCTTCACATTCAATGGCATTACCATCACTGAATCCCCCATTATTAGCATCCTAGGGGTTACCATTGACCAGAAACGGAACTGGAGTCTTCTTTGGCCTCCTTATCTCGAGAGACAATGGATACGTGCCTGGAGGTGGTCAGTGGTTTGTGAAGCAGCACCTGGAGTGGCTATAAAGGCCAATTCTCAAGTGACAGGCTCTTCCACAGGTGCTGCAGAGAAATTTGTAGCCATATAAATACCGTGGCTACAAGAGCAGGTCAGAGGCTAGGAATCCTGAGGCGAGTAACTCACCTCCTGACTCCCCAAAGCCTGTCCGCCATCTACAAGGCACAAGTCAGGAGTGTGATGGAATACTCTCCACTTGCCTGGATGGGTGCAGCTCCAACAACACTCAAGAAGCTCGACACCATCCAGGACAAAGCAGCCCCGCTTGATTGGCACCCCATCCACAAACATTCACTCCCTCCACCACCGATGCACAGTGGCAACAGTGTGTATCATCTACAAGATGCACTGCAGCAATACACCAAGGCTCCTTCGACAGCACCTTCCAAACCCGCGACCTCTACCAACTAGAAGGACAAGGGCAGCAAATGCATGGAAACACCACCTCCTGCAAGTTCCCCTCCAAGTCACACACCATCCTGACTTGGAACTATATCGCTGTTACTTCATTGTCACTGGGTCAAAATCCTGGAACTCCCTTCCTAACAGCACTGTGGGTGTACCTACCCCAAATGTACTGCAGCGGTTCAAGAAGGCAGCTCACCACCACCTTCTCAAGGGCAATTAGGGATGGACAATAAATGCTGGCCTGGCCAGCGACACCCTCATCCCATGAATGAATAAAAAAAAATTATTAGAACTAAAAGCTGATAAGGCTCCAGGTCCTGATGGACTTCATCCTAGGGTCTTAAAAGAAGTGGCTGCTGAGATAGTAGATGCATTGGTTTTAATTTTCCAAAATTCCCTAGATTCTGGAAAGGTGCCATCAGAATGGAAAATAGCGAATGTAACTCCTTTATTCAAAAAGGGAGGGAGACAGAAAGCAGGAAACTACAGGTCAGTTAGCTTAACATCTGTCATAGGGAAAATGATGGAATCTATTATTAAAGAGGTTATAGCAGGGCACTTAGAAAAATTCAATGCAATCAGGCAGAGTCGACATGCTTTTATGAAAGGGAAATCATGTTTTACTAATTTATTGGAGTTCTTTGAGGAAGTAACAAATAACCTGGATAATGGGAAACCTACGGATGTGCTATACTTAGATTTCCAGAAGGCATTTGACAAGGTGCCACATCAAAGGTTACTAAACAAATTAAGAGCTCATGGTATTGGGGGCAACTTTTTAGCATGGATAGAGGATTGGGTAGCTAACAGGAAAAAGTGGGTAGGCATAAATGGGTCATCTTCAGGTTGGCAATGTTAATCTGTTAACTGTGTATCAATTGTTTGGTTATTTGCAGATGGAGGGTTAATTGGGGTCTTACTTAGCACTTATAAGCAGACACTTACTGAGACTGGTGGAGGGTTTGAGTGAGGAGCTACATGTTTGTAACCTTTTTACTCTGTACAGTAAATGTGAAACTGAGTGAAGATAGGCTCCAGCATTATCCTTCCAAAACAAGCTTTCTGGAGTTTAACATACAAGATATGATGAATGGAGTGCCAAAGGGATCAGTGCTGGGACCTCAACTATTTATAATTTATATCAATGACTTGGATGAAGGGACAGAAGGTATGGTTGCTAAATTTGCTAACAACACACAGATAGATAGAAAAATAAATTGTGAGGAGGATATAAGGAGTCTGCAAAGGGATATAGATAGGTTAAGTGAGTGGGCAAAAATTTGGCAAATGGAATATAATGTGGGAAAATGTGGACTTATCCACTTTGGCAGGAAGAGTAAAGCAGCATACTATTTAAATGCAGAGAGATTGCAGAACTGTGAGGTACATGAATCACAAAAGATTGGTATGCAGATACAGCAAGTGATGAGGAAAGAAAATGGAATGTCATTGTTTATTGCAAGGGGAATGGAATATAAAAGTAGGGATGTTTTGCTTCAGTTGTTTGGGGTATTGGTGAGACCACGTCTGGAATACAATGTGCAGTTTTGGTCTCCTTATTTAAGAAAGGATATAAATGTGTTAGGGGCAGTTCAGAGAAGGTTCCCTCAACTGATATCTGGGATGGGTGGGGGGGGGGGGGAGCAGCGGGGGTGGTGGTTATGTTATGAAGAAAGGTTGGGTCTGTATCCATTGCAGCTTAGAAGAATGAGAGGTGATCTTATTAAATCATATAAGATCCTGAGGGGACTTGACAGGGATAGATGTTTCCCCTTGTGGGAGAGACCAGAACTAGGGGGTCACAGTTTAAAAATAAGGGGTCACCCACTTAAGATGGTTAAGATGGAGATGAGGAGAAATTTTTTCTCAGGAGTCTTTGGAACTCTCTTCCCCAGAGAGCGGTGGCGGCAGAGTCATTTAATATTTTTAAGGCAGAAATCGATAAATTCTTAACTAACAAGGGAGTCAAAAGGTATTGGGTTGGAGGGAAAGTGGAGTTGAGGCCACAATCAGATCAGCCATGATCTTATAGAATGGTGGAGTAGGCTCAGAGGGGCCGAATGGCCTATTCCTGCTCCGAGTTCATACACCCATGAACTCTACCAAGCAGAAAGACAAGGGCAGCAGACACTTAGCAACACCACCATCTGCAAGTTCCCCTCCAAGCCATGGACCATCCTGACTTGGAAATATATCGGCCGTTCCTTCACTGTCACCGGATCAAAATCCGAAAACTCCCTCCCTAACAACACTGTGGGCGTACCCGCACCAGACGGACTGCAGCGGTTCAAGGAGGCAGCTCACCATCACCTTCTCGAGGGCAATTAGGGATGGGCAACAAGTGCTGGCCTGGCCAGCGACGCCCACATCCCATAAAGGAAAAAAAAAAATCACAGAATCACTGCTTTCCGATTTCACACATCCCTTTCCACGTGGTGCCCCTGCATGGTGGCCACTGGCCCTCAGAAAGGTATCTCAACAAATACATGGTTGACTGCACACTTACAGCAGGACTGACCATACCAGTAGCACCAGTGGGCAGCACGCTTGCCTCTGAGTTAGAGGTCGTGGGTTCAAGTCCCACTCCAGAGACTTCAGCCTAAAAACCTAGGCTGACAATCCGAGTGCTGGTGTTGAGGGAGCTGTCAGAATGGTTGTCTGTCAGATATGAAGTCAAACCGAGGTCCCTGTCTGCCCTCTCAGGTGGGTGTAAAAGATCCCATGCCCACTATCTCAAGCAGGAGCAGGGAGCGCGCTCCTGGGTCGATGTTTATTCCCGAACCACATCACAAAACAAGTTGGCTGCTGCATTTCCTACATTACAACAGTGAATACACTTTCATTGAGTGTAAAGGGCTTTGTGACATCCTGTGGTCATGAAAGGCAGGATAGAAATGCAAGGTTTTTTATTTTGCTTTTCAACACTGACTGCTCGTATAAGAGGGCTGGCTGTCCCACCACTGACTGAACTGGCAGTAGAACCTGGACCCTCCAACCTTTTTCAGAGATGTGGAAGTCAATAAGTTGACCCTGGCAAAATTTCAGATTGTGATTTCTAATCTATAAATAAATTACATCCTTCGTTTGAGAATAATAAACTTCACATTTTTTTTCCGCATTTGATGATAATTTAGCTGTTGTTTATTGACTCGGAATGCCATTCCGGTTTGTCCTGAATTCTGTGCGTGCTTGTTTGTTTCCCTGCTCTTTCTGTGACCTGAGGCCCAGGGTGCTCAGTCTCTGAGTGAGTGCCAAATTTAAATGGATCGCAGCAAACACATCCTTCTAGCACTAAGTGGAAATAAAAGGGCCACTAGCTCTCAACATGCTTGAAATTAGGTGCAAATCACCTCATCAGGATGGGAATGGGGGAGAAGAAGAGTGGAACTACCAGGCGGACAAAGAGCTTGTCTTCGGGCAATGGTGGGCTACTGTCCTTCGTGAAAAGGAACAGTCTCCAGCTTAAAATCCAGGCCCAGCACCCTCCCATTGCCAAGAGCAGGGTCCAGCCAAGGAGGAGAACAATAGAAAGTTTCTTCCTCGTACCCAGTTCTGGGAGCCTGACTTTCGGAAGGATGTCAAGCATGCAGGCGGAAATTAGCTTGGATGCAAGAAGAAATCAGACACTTTTGCTCCAAACAGAGAAATGGACTCCTTTCGATAGAGCTGAAAAGTACTGGAAGGAAATCTGTATCAGCCGCAGGTAGCACCCTCTCTCTCATGTTTCCGAGTCAGGTGGATATGGAAGAGGGAGCTGATCTCGTTCGAGCACAAATTCCAGTACACTATTGAGGGAGTGCAGCATTGTCAGAGCTGCTACGTACTTAATTGGCTGTAAAGTGCTTTGGGGAAGTCCTGAGGTTGTGAAA